>NW_028261384.1:110588669-110628669 GCF_051295495.1 Thamnophis sirtalis
TTCTGTCTCTTTTTTCTCTCACTCCCCCTTCATTCTTTCTTTCCTTCCTTCTTTCTTTCTTTACTTCCTTCCTTTCTTGTGTGCATCTCTCCCCCTTCCTTCCTTCCTTCCTTCCTTCCTTCCTTCCTTCCTTCCTTCCTTTCTCTCTTACTGTCTCTCAGGCAAGATGTGCGTCTTGCTTCTCCCATACCCCATCCTGCTTCTGTCACTCGCAAGTTGTATCCATAAAGGGGGCAAGGGGCAAGAAGCCCTGCTGTGACTGGCACGGTGGGGGGAGAAAAAAAACAAAAATAGTGGTTGCTTTATGTTACAGTTTTATTGGCAACTCCACCAAGCACACACTGGGGAAAGGGTTCAAATGGAAGCAGAAGAAGACAGCACTGGTTCCTGCAATTTGCTAAGCAACCTGCTCCTCCACATTGCTCTCCAGTTAACCTTAGCATTAAAACAATTCCTGTTCTCCTTACACAGCATAGCCAGGCAGAAACTGCAGCTTAACATATTTGGAGGACCCCCATTGATGCTGGATAAACTGCTAGAGCCATTTGAAGAGGAAACTCTCTACTTAAATCCTGCTCATGTTTCTTTTGAGCACCAATGCTTGCAACAAAACTTATTTTTCTTTATTAGTATAATTATAGGCAGAAACTAAGGGGAGAAATGGCTCAGACAGATGGCTTATACTGTATATGCTCCAATCTCATCAGTACAAATAAATGATATTTCTGTTCCACACACATTTTAAAAGCACCCATTCTATGACTACCCAAGTAGTCACCCATTCTTTTCAATTCCATTGCATTCACAAACTAAAAGCCCTTCTTGGGTGGTGGAATTTCTTTTGTGAATAAATAACAAAGGAAAGGATTTCCTACTGGACTTTAAGCTGGAAGGCAGGAAGTAATACACAGTCTTTGGAAGGTTGCTTCTTTATTCAATTTATTGAACTTATGTTTCCCACCCTCTATGGGGACAGGAAAAGGAAGAGAGATTCCTCCAGGAATGACCATGTGATTTCATTGTGAGAACCACGTGGCAGGGGAAATGTAAAAAGCCACCTTGAAAATGTTAAATCTGCTTTAACTATGAACTGGATCATACCCATCTTCCCCTCTGCACCACAATTCCGGCAACATTCATTTAGATCCATCTGCCAATTTTACTCAATAGGTCGGGCACGCCCCCTCTTCTCTCCCAAGACAAAGAAGAGGTCCCTGCTGGAAGAAAAAAGTGAACTCATTTTTGGCTGCGAGATCATTTGGTCTGCTGGGGCAGTATATCAAAGCAGGCTCCCCCCTCCCCGCTGCTCCCACAAAACAAATGCATGAGTGCAAGACAAGCCCAATTGGTCTTGCAAGAAACCAAAGCTGGCAATGGCCCCACCAGGAACCTGAGAAAGTTCAGGAGAAGCCCACGGAACCACTGCCTCTTCTTCCATTCGCCCACAGGCAGAGAAAGGCCTTATTGGTGCACGTGGTTGGTGGTAGATGGAATCTCCCCATTTTTTCAAACAGTCTCTTTGAGCATCCTGCAAGGAGAGGTAGCTGGTATCCTGCACACCTTGGCTGCAACCTGGAGCCCCGCTGGCACTGTTGGTGGCAACAGCAAAAGAAAAGAAGCAATAGGTCCTGCACAGCCCCCGGGGAAAGCAAAGACAGTGCTGGTTTTCTTGCCCAAGGAACCCATAACCGATTGAGGCTGCAAAAGCAGCAGGAGGCCCCATGCAGCTCAGGCCCGCTTCAAGAACAGCCTTACCTCAATTAGTTGCTAAGAGCTTGGCCCCAATTGTGGCTTCCTGGGGTGGAGCCTGCAGCACGGCACTTGAGAGGGTCTTGGGGGGGAAGACCCTTTATGCAACCCAGCTCCTCTTTCAAGTGGACAGGAAGCTCCCTCCTACCATTCAGCGGCTGGTTGAGAATCAGGCAGGCATGGGGATTGCTGCATTTCTTGTTACTGTGAGAGGCTGCATGTTGCAAAGAGCAAAGGTGCTGGGGAGTGGGGGTGGAGGACAAAGCAAGGCAGGGGCTGCAGATCTGCCCCAAGGCTCCACACCGGCTTACCTGAAGGCCCTTTAGTCAGGCCACCCATACCAAACCCTCCCCCCTCCCCCCTCCCCAGGGAGCCACATTCCTTCACTAACCTGCTGCGTATTCAGGACAAGAAAATTAGTCTGTCTGACCATGGGGAAAAAAAAATACCAGAAATTCAGACTTTCCAACTTCTTGCAAAAAAAAAAAAAAGTCTTGCAAAGTTGGAAGTAGTCCCACAGAGTACTTTTCTTGCCCTGCACATGTCAGTTGAGAATGTAGCAGGTAAGCAGGTTAGTGAAGGGATGGGGCTGCCTTGGAAGGGGTGGGGGGAGGGATCTGTGTCTGTTTGTGTGTGTGTTTGTGTGAGTGAGTGGGGGGATATGGAGAGAACATTGCTGGCCAACCTGGATAACTCTCTAAGGTTGAATCAGATCTCTCCCCCCACTCTCTCTCTCACACACACCATTCTTTCTTTGGGATCACAGCACAGATGCCCCTCCCAGGATTGCAAGGCTAAAAGCTTTGGATTGAACCTTTTGATGTGTTTCTGGTGCTGTGATCCCAATAAAGAATGATCGGCAGGAAAAGGGGGAGGATTTTCCTGCAGCTTGTCCTTTCTCCCTTCTCTTTGACAGCCACCTCATTTCCAATGGGGGGGGGGGAATCCATGCAGAGGGAGGAAAAATACATGGATTCCACCCCCCTCCATTGGAAATGAGGCAACTGCCAAAGAGAAGGGAGCACACACCACGTGGGCTTGTCCAACAGCTGGATCCTCATCTCCTGTTCATTTTTGGCTGTTGGACAAGCCAACATGGTGCACCCTGCTCCCTTCTCTTTGACAGCCACCTCATTTCCAATGGTGGGGGGAATCCATGCAGAGGGAGGAAAAACACATGGATTTCTCCCTCCATTAAAAACAAGGTGGCTGTGAAAAAGAAGGGAGCACATGCCGCATGGGCTTCTCCCAATCTTCTGCTCTGGCAAAGGAAGTGGGTTATAGGGAAACATCATAATTCCTCTGTAACTGTTCTGATTGCAAGAACAAATTAAAGTTAGTAGATACTGTCTGTGTGTGTGTCAAATGAGAAGAGTGAAGATGAAATGACATATAAAGGTTATTGAATTACAAAGAGCCTTAAGTGTTTACTATGAGTGAACATGTTATTATTCAATATATAATCTTCTATCCAAATATCTCCATTTTCTCTGGTTTTTCATCCTTCAATTAAGAAGAATTTTGCAATTAAGAAGCAATTGGAGGATGTTCGCTTTTCCTGAAGAGATTCAAAGTAATCTTCCACCAATTTTGTTAAATTTTTTTTGCTTAATTCTATTTTTTATTATATAATAATGTCATATTGGTGGATATGTTTATTATTCATTTAAGATGTTTATATAGTTCACAAGTATTGTCTACTTCCACAGTCTGTATAAATACTGGATCCTTCTGTTAAACTTCTTTCTTGACCCTTTTCTTGCTTTCATTTTCTTCCTCTCATCTGTTAAAACTACCATGGATAGCCAAGAAAACAAATCTGTGGCACCTCAAATGAATCAACCCAGAAGGCACAAATAACCACACTCAATTATCCAAACTGGATATACTTTTGGAAGGAAAAAAGACATAACAAGGTGGATGTATTCAGTTATAGTGTTACAATTTGAAGACCTGAAAGACCAAATTAGGGAAACATTATTAATGTCATTAACAAAATCTGTGTGGTCATTAGGAGTCAAAAGATTTGATGGCACAAAATAATCACTCAGATCTATCTACTGTACGTAACTACAGATATACAACAGGGCTCTATAAAATTATACATATGAAGTTATAGAAGTATGTATCCATTTGAGTATTGTATATACTCAGCTATGAACCCATTACATTTCTGCACCATTTCAGAAACAATTAATAACAGAACATACAGACAATAACTTTTATTTTGCTTTGTATCTTTCCTTATTAAACTGCACATTTCTGCTGAATGTTCACATTCTGGTTTACAAATATTTACATATCTGTCGATATATTTTTTCTACCCAGTGTTTCAATTGAAACTGTATAAGCAAATCTGGAATAATTGCAAATGTAACAGAATTATGGAATAACATTGGAAGTAATCCTGGAAGTCTTCTAGTCCAACCCCCTGATCTAGCATGAAACTACAACATTTAAGGCAAATGGTTGCCCAATGTCATCTTTAAAAACCCAATTTTGGAGTACCCACAACTTCTAGAGGCAGTCATTCCACTGATCAATTGTCTATCAGGACAATTTCTCCTTAGTTCTAGGATGCTTCTCTCATTGATTAATGTCCATTCATTGCTTCTTGTTTTGCCTTCAGGTGCTTTGGAGAACAGGTTGACCTCCTCTTCTTTGTCGCATATTAGAACAGTAATATTCAGTAATATGCTTTAAATATTAGAACAGTGATGTCATGTCAACCCTAGTCCTGTTTTTTCATTAAACTAGACATACTCAATTCCCATACCCAATATTCATACCCAATAGCCATAAAGGAGTTCAGTTACAGGTTGAGGCTGTTGAGCTTGGAACAATCCTGGATTCCCCCCTTGTGTAGGGGGTTGAAATTGAAGGCCTCCAAACTCATTTGTAATACTATAAATCTATGATGTTTTTTTTTCTTAACACATTGTGAAACTTTTTTTTTGAAACAGATTTAAATATATTTATCAGATAGCTAGAGATACTGTATACAGAAATGTAGATATAGACCTACATGGATAAGGATATAATATCTATTCAAAAAGAATACGAACTGTTTCTGTATTTCTATTCAAACACTCTAATCAATGAGATCTGCTATGCTTTTCAAAGAAAATTAATGAAGACTATATTTTCCATCTTACAAAGAAAGGAGGGAAAGTTGATTTACCTTGACCAGCCACTTAAACTAAAGGCCCCTACAGCTAAAAAAAAGTTAAAATACCAAAGTGAAATGATCCAACAACATATAGTACTAGTACATTTTATGGATTTTTCTGTAGAGTGAATGCATAGAATTGAATTACCCAATTAAAGTTTTAGACAGCACAAATAAACATGCTATTTACTTTCATTGCACCATTTGTTTATGAAATTGGCTTTTCTTTCAAAAAGTAAATAACCTAATGTTAGAAAAAAAATGTTAGTATAATTACTTTTCATTTCATTTGGAAATGAAAAGTAATTATATTTTACTTGATGTAATGTCACACTTAAACATTTTCCACAAGGCAAGTTTAATTTCTCTGTTTCTCATTGTATAAATAATTGGATTCATCAAAGGAGGAATCACAGAATATAGTACAGTGATTACTGTGTCCACATCTGAAGGAGAAGCTGAAGTAGGCTTTAAATATGCAACACTTCCAGTGCTGATGAACAAGGAAACAACAATGAGATGGGGAATGCAAGTTGAGAAAGCTTTGCTCTGTCCTTGTGAAGTAGGAATTCTAAACAAAGATTTGAAAATCTGCACATATGAAACAATTATGAAACTGAAGCAACCAAAGACAATGAATGCACTGAATAGAATAACTCCAACTTCAATGAGATATGAATTATCACATGATACCCTCAGAAGTTGTGGGATTTCACAGAAGAACTGATTCAGAACATTGGAACAAAAGGTGACTGCAAAAGTGCTACAAGTATGCAAGGCTGAATAAAGAAGACCAGTTATCCATGCAATAGCTGCCAGCTGAAGGCAGGCTTTCCTATCCATTATGCTTTCATAATGCAGTGGGTCACAGATAGCAATATACCTATCATACGCCATGCCTGTAAGGAGGAACAAATCTGATATCAGGAAGAAGAATAAAGAAAATACTTGGGTGATGCACCCATAGTATGAGATTTCTCTGCTGTTCAAGAATGCATTTATCATGGCTTTTGGAATAGTGACAGAAATAGAACCAAGATCAACAACTGATAAATTCACTAAGAAAAAGTACATGGGTGTATGAAGTTGTTGATGGAAAGACACTGCTAAAATAATAAGAGTATTTGCTATCAAAGCTGCTATATAGATCACTAAAAAGAGAATGAAATATAACATATTTTGCTCAAATTGGTCAGAAAAACCCAAGAGAAGAAAAGTAGAGAAGTCACTTATATTAGGCATTTTTCTTGAGAATGATTCCTGTATTCCTGTATAAAAAATAAAAATAATTTCAACAGATCAGATAGTAATTACGAAGAACAATAAAATTAATAGGTGTTGGAATATAAATATGAAATACAGTTTTATCTTCATTTTCTCCTATTTAAGATCCAGAAAGAGTTTAGCAATTAAGGATATGGACATGGGTATTCTATAAAGTCACCAGGAATCAAGGTCAATCTGGAGAATATTTTGCTTTACCTTTTGGAATAATTGCAATTGTTTCATCAACTAAATAACTTTTTCTTCCATGAGATCAAACCCCTCTTTAATTTACTAGTAACAAAGTTAATACACAAACATTTTCATTATGCTGTACCATGGATTATGCTTCCAAAATAAATATGTGAGAGATTGTTCAGAGAAAATAATTATGTGAAATAACAATGCCACCTAGACTTATATGCCACTTTACAGTGCTTTGTAGCCCTGTCTAAATGGTTTACAGTGTCATCATATTGCCTCCAACAATCTGGGTCCACATTTTACCAACCTTGGAAGGATGGAAGTCTGAGTCAACCTTGAGCTGTTCAGAATCAAACTCCTGGAGTGAGCAGTGAGTTAGCCTGCAGTACTGCATTCTAACCACTGCACCACCATTGCTATTACAGAATATAGAAAAGAACAGAGAAATTACCTTTCATTTCCATATTTTGCTTATCTGATCGGCACCTTCGGTAATGGAAGACTTACGCTTTCTGAATATGAGTTGGGTGATATCAGAATCATTATGTGTCCTTTGAATCTGCAGTTTATACATCTTTCTAAAAATACCACAGGGCCCATGATCACTTAATCACTTCCCAAGAGTATTCACTAGCATTAGGAATCTGAAATATATCTCAAACAAAAATATGAAGTGCAAGAATATGCCTACAGATATCCTGTGCTTTGAAAGCTTTGGGAAAAATAAGTTTGGCTTCCTTTGAAAAGTATATGTCTTTAATACAGGATGACCACCATATAGGAAAAGGGGAATGTACAAATGATGATTTTTGACTTTGAAATGGCAAGCCAATCTGAGTGATCAAAACTCTGCTTCTTTTTAGCAAACATTGCATTCAAATAGATAGGACTGCTTCAATCACAGGTCATGCCTCACATGTTTCAAACTAAGTATATCACCAACAGACATAAGACAGACATGATCGGTAGGTAGGTAGGTAGGTAGGTAGGTAGGTAGGTAGGTGGGTGGGTGGGTGGGTGGGTGGGTGGGTGGGTGGGTGGGTGAGTAGGTAGGTAGGTAGGTGGGTGAATAGTTAGGTAGGTAGGTGTTCTAACCCCCTCCTCCGTCCAGTAACGAAAGCCGAGTCAAGCGTAAAATGGAATGTCCTTTAATAACTATACCAGAATCTTGGTGGCTGAAAACCAAATAAACAAACAGATAAGGACCTTGGCAGCAAGTCCGACAAACCTTGGCAGAAATTCAGACTAACTCTGGCAGCAATGCAGCCTGCCAAGTTAGTTTCTTTTTAGTCCAAGCGTTGACTTCTGCAAGAAGGGTGTGGCACAAGCAATATTTTTTATAGTCTAGAGAGGAGCCTAATGACTATCAGCTGAGCGTAATTACCTCCTGTAATTACGTAATTGTTCTTGACACCGAGTAGCTCTTCGACGGCGTGCATCCCGGAACAACTCACTGTTGGTTTCTGGATCACTCTCCCTTGTCTCCTCCCCACTGATCCAAAGCTCAGGCACCACCTGGTGGCCAACCAGTCTCTCTGCACCCTGCTCAGAGTCAGAACCCTGTCCAGGGTCCTCCATGTCCTCTAGAGCCGACTCATAGGGCCCCTCACTGTCGGAGTCTGGTGGCAGCTCGAACGGTTCCTGCTGAGCCACAAGAGGTAGGTATATATACTTAAAACCTATGAAATAAGAAATATGCCATCTTTGATTAGATATTTATTTGAGAATTTACTAGATGGAGAGAAATCCTAAAAAAATAATATGAAATATATTGAACAGTTCTCTATATAAATTAAAGATGGAATTTGGTGTTCCTTAATATTTTTTGAAAATATTTTTATTGAAAAATTGTATTACAATAGTAAAAGCAAATAAAAATATGACATCTATGACATCTGATCTTTATAACAGTGACATCTGATCTTTATAACAACAAATATGATCAATATGATAATGTTACAAACAAATATATGTTCTTCCATTAACCTATCCCTCTTTCCTCCTTTGTCATTCTCTTTCTCTCTCTTTTCATATAGCAGTCATCTTGTAAGAAATGCTGCACTAAACCACTTGTTAAACCTGTGGTGATTAGCCTGGCTATGCTATTCTGGAAGCAGGTAACAATTAATTCATTGAAGTGAAAGTGAAAGGCTTGTTAGTTCACACTTCATATTTGGCAAGCAAACAGCAGGGCATTCTGGATAACAAGTAGGAAGAACTAACTTAGTTAAGTGACTTTTTACTATAAAGTTAATGATTAAAAGCAGAACAGAAAAACAATGACTTTTGATTTTCATCTTTTCTGATTGTTCACTTTTGTGCTAAATCTGCAGTTTCCCCCCCGAATGCCATCACTCTGCTAAGCAACTAATTCCCACAACACTGCCAAACTACTTACTAAGACTGTATTACTATTATTCTTCTCATCCTTCCTAGTGCCTATCTCTTGCCACTTATGGCTATAACCATGTAGCTTGTATCTTTACAATTTATATTGTTTTATTGTTTCCTAGTATGATTTGATTGCTTATAGTGTCCTATGACTATCACTAAATGTTGTATCTTATGATTCTCGATGAATGTGTGTGTGTACACTGAGAGGATATGCACCAAAGACAAATTCCATGTGTGTCCAATTACACTTGGCTAATAAAGAATTCTATTCTATTCTATTCTACAAGATATATAGAGAAAAAAAGAGAAATTACAGTACTTTTCAAGGCCATACCTCAGTTCATATTGATGATGGCTTCAATAAATCGCTAGAAAAATCATGTTTTGTCAGTATGAATTGGATTATACAGAGAAATTATGCATCTTAATAAAAGCTTTATAAATCTGTGTGCATATACCACAGAGACAAGCACTGTTGAATAAATTCCCAAGAGTTTTCAGTAGCATTAGTACTCTGAAATAGTTCTCTGATTAAAAATGAACTGTCAGATGGTTTGTGTTTTTATAACACTAATACTAAAATATATTCAGTTTCCTTTGATGTTCTTGCATGCAAGTTGACCCTTTCTAAGAAAAGGAGCATCTGAAATGATGACCTTTGGCTTTGAAATGGCAGGTTAGACTGGATAATCAAACATTTTCCTAATTTAAACAGACAATTTATTCAGATAAAAACATGATGGAGATTTATCCTTATTGTCTATTGTGTTTATACTATGCTCAAGGTAAAGGTAGGCATACAGATGCACAAACAGTCATGTATTCAAAACAAATGGTACAAGATATACATATATTGTAGTCTTATTTCTGATGATCATTATATAGTTATTAGATAGGTTCTTGGTTGGGAGAAAAGCCCTAAAATATTAATGAGAAAAAAATATTTAAAAACATATTCTAATAGCCTAATAACTCTGCATTGAAATTATCTGGTCATTTATTGCATAGTAACTGTTTACTCTTTTTGCTATACTTCTTAACTAAAAAAAAAACACCCCTTCTTTCTTTCTTTTCTTTTCCAGGGAACTAAAGGAAAAGTGATAGAAACAAAGACTTGGGAAAAATGAGGATCTGACAAGCCGATCTGCTATTTCATAATTCCTCTCTGGACATGGAGTGGACTTGAGATCATCCACCTGTGTCCCAGGCAGCAGTTCTTCATGAGCAAATGTTATTGTTGTAAATTACAATATTTAAGATCAGTTCTTAGAGAAAAGGAAATGCAATCAAAAGGCCTTTTGCATTGCAAAGTTTCTCAAGCATCTTAAGTGAAACAGAAATTATTATATTAAATGTCCTCTATCTAATTTGAATATTGGTGGGTAAGATATGAAATAAATAAGACATCAACATAATTAATTAATTAATTAATTATGTTATTAATTATATTATTAGAATTAATAAAAGTTTAAATTTAAATTAAGCCTTAATATATTTGAAGAAATGTTACTCAAGTTGGCCATGGTAAATCCCATAGCAATGAGAAAGGAATTCTATAGAATTGACTCACAAAATGGATTTTTATATAAATAAAGGAAATTTGTAGTTCAGAGTTGAAATGATCCTTGGTGCTCTCTGAGCTTCCTTGTTTTCTTGCAAACATTTCATTAACCAAATTAGGTAACATCATCAGTGCTAGTCAGGAATTTGATTTGTTGACAGTGTATATTCTGGTGGCTTGCCCTGTCAGTGTTGGTGGATTCTTAGAGATTATTTGGTTGAGCTGTTTATTATTGACTCTTCGGCAATTTCTGGATTGGGATATTGTTTATTTGATTGTTGATCTGATGCAGGGGTGTGTTCCAGTTTGCTCATGGCCATCCTGTGTGCGGGCGCTTGATGTGTGCTACACATGCAATAAAATTGTTCTGTGCATGCACAGAAGCAAAAAATAGATGGTGGCACCTATGACATCACCCGGAGAACCAATTTGAGCTTGTGGCGGGTCTGGGTCATTGCCAATTCCAGTGACCAAGGCTTCCAAATCACTACTGGTTCGGCCAAACCTGTCCAAACCTATAGGAACCCACCACTTGGTCTGATGTTAACCTTGGAGTTAAAATATGCTTTATCGGAGTCCTGATTGCTGGTGGATAATGCTTGCATCTTTTTGTTCCATTTTAGGCTAGTTGTTTGTCTTTTTTGTGTAGTCTATAGATTTAATGTCTGTGTGTCTATTAATGGTTAATTTGTCAGAATGCCAGGCCTCTAGATTTTTATACCCCTTTATATCCTATCCATTGAAAAACTCATCCTGATCAGAGATAAATTAATCAATAGGAAGGTGAACATTTCTCATATTAGACTCTAATGAAACACGTCTACTGAAACTGCACATTCCGATCTATTATTTTCTTTTTTTAAAAGTTTTTTATTTTTATTCTCTTATATATAGTTACAAGTATACATTCAGAGTTATTATTCTTATTTACCTTTATCACTTTTACATTCGTTTTTCCATATAAAAGGTTTAAATATACATTCGGGGTTCCTTTGTTTACCATCCCCTATACTTATTTTGTATTATCACTACCCCAATTTTCTTTTTTCTTTTCACCCTCCCTCCATTCTCTACTTTCTTCCTTCCTCTTCTCCTTTCCCTTTCCTTCGTGTATTGCCTCTTTCCTATCCCTCTCTTCCTCTTCCCTCTCCTACCCTCTCTCCTTCTCTTTCTATCCCTTTCCTTCTTCCTCTCCTTTCCTCTTTCCTCTCTTCTCTCCTCTCCTCTTCTCTTCTCTTCCTTTCCTTTTCTGTTAGTGTGGTTATCTCTTTACAACTCTCATCTCGTGTATTTTGATGGTATTCCCGCAAACCCTATTATAATTTTATGCTTATCCTTTCCTATTCACTTTTCTTCACTATATGTCCTAACTATTTTTTCCTCTATATCTTATTCATAAACATATACCTATATAGTAATACTTTCTTTTCTATTTTCTCCCTCTTCCTCCCCTTTTCCATTTAATAGTGTCTTCTCTCTTCTTCTATATCGCTCTCTTGCTTTTTTTCTAGATTTCTTTCTCTAACCAATTATAAAATCTTCCCCATGTCTTGAAGTACAGTGATTCCTCGTTATCCTTTAATCTCAAAGTTAGCCTGTTCATCTCTGCACAATCTATTTTTTTTTAAATTATCTCTTCTTCTGTTGGAATCTTATCTGATTTCCAATTCTGTGCAAATACAATCCTTGCTACCATAAATACAAGTATAATCAAATATGTATCTTCTTTTTTATATTTCTCTGGAAGTATACTCAATAAAAATATCTTTGTCTTGAGAAGGAGGAGCCACATCGCGATGTTACAATGCACGGTCTTGATACTCTGAGAACGCCGTTGACACTTTTGCTGCTGGAGGGTCCATTGAGTCCTAAACCATCCCATAGAGATGGTGATCAGGAAGACAAAGCCTTGCTGGTCTCAGGGATATCACAAAATCCCTGATAGGACTATTTTTGCCGCTCAGTTCTTTTGTTTAAGGATCCAATTTGGCTTTAAAGAAACATTTCTTTGGGTAGTCTTTAGCAAAGTAGAAAAAAAACCTCACGAGATGGTCTCACTTTCTCTTTTCACTTCCTTCCTTCCAGAGTGTCCCGATTTCATCAGCCTAGTGGCTGCCTGATAACCTCCAGCTTGAATTACTTCCCTTGGGTCTATCAGGGATTTTGTGATAACGAGGAATCACTGTACTTCAAGACATGGGGAAGATTTTATAATTGGTTAGAGAAAGAAATCTAGAAAAAAAGCAAGAGAGCGATATAGAACCCAGAGAAGACACTATTAAATGGAAGAGAAGAGAAGAGATAAAAGTACTAATGATGATAGACATAAGAAGAGAATTTTTTTCAGAAGCAAGCTTGACAACCAAAGACAAGTTAACTTTAGTAGCAACTGGTGGGCAATGAGATTATCTGAGAGACCCTTCAAAGAACAAAGTGCAGAGAGAAGCCTATAAAAACCCTATAAAGGAGATAAAAAGAAGACTTACTCCATAATTGGCAAGAGGGATAAGACTGTTTTGTTACTGGAAAGATACAGATTGACAATGAAAATTGATAATAAAAAATAGTTTATTATTACTACTACTACTACTATTATTATTATTATACAATTGTATCACAGCGGCCAGTTGTTTCGCCGGATTTGGCATTGGTTACTAGTTGGGCCCCACCCAGGGGCCTAGGACGTCATAACGTATTTTCATAATATGCGTGCAGATCCAAGCAGTGCGGCTTTTTGCATTTGACTGATGGTGATTTTGTCAATTTTTAACTGTTTTAAATGTAATTCCAGTGCTTTTGGTATAGCACCTAGTGTGCCAATTACCACTGGAATTATCACTGCTGGTTTGTGCCATAGTCATTGAATTTCGATTTTTAAGTCCTGGTATCTTGCGAATTTTTCATGTTCCTTCTCGGCGACCCTGCTATCACCTGGTATTGCGATGTCTATGATTGTGACCTTATTTTTCTCAACCAGTGTGATGTCTGGTGTATTATGCGCCAGTATTTTGTTGGTTTGTATACAGAAATCCCACAAGATCTTGACCATCTGATTTTCGATGACTTTTTCAGGCTGATGTTCCCACCAGTTTGTTGCTGTTTTAATATTATAATTTTTGCACAAATTCCAATGGATCATTTGTGCTACTGAATTGTGCCACAATTTATAATCAGTCTGTGCGATTTTTTTACAGCAGCTGAGTATGTGATCAACAGTTTCATCAGCTTCTTTGCAAAGTCTGCATTTGGCATCATCAGAGGATTTTTCGATTTTGGCCTTGATGGCATTTGTGCGGATAGCTTGTTCTTGCGCAGCCAGGATTAGTGACTCTGTTTCTTTCTTTAATGTACCTGTTGTTAACCATAACCAAGTTTGTTCACTGTCCACTTTATCTTTTATTTTTTCCAGAAATTGGCCATGCAGTGCTTTGTTCTGCCAACTCTCCATTCTTGATTTTATCACATCTTTTCTGTATTCTTGTTTTGTCTGTTGGGCCTTCAGTAGATTTTTGTTCTTTACTTCGATTAATAGATGTTCTTGACTTTCTTTTAAATAATCAGCCAGTGCATGTTTTTCTTCTTCAACTGTTTGCTTCACTTGTAATAATCCTCTGCCACCTGATTTTCGGGGCAGGTAGAGTCTATCAGTATCACCACGTGGATGTAAACTGTAGTGCATTGTCATTAGTTTCCTGGTTTTTCGGTCCAAAAGGTCCAAATCAGCTTGTGTCCAGTTAACTATACCAGCTGTGTATCTTATAACTGGTATTGCCCAGGTATTTATGGCCTTGATTGTATTTCCACCATTCAATTTAGATTTCAAAATTTTCCTAACTCTGTTGGTGTACTCTTGCCTGACAATAGTTTTTACTTCTCCAGCCTTGATGTTATCCAACTGCAGAATGCCTAAGTATTTGTAGGCTTCATTTTCTTTGCATTTAATTAATTGGCCATTGAGCATTTCAATTCCCTCACATGCAGTGATTTTGCCCCTTTTTATGGATACAGTGGCACATTTATCCATGCCAAACTGCATTGAAATATCGGTGCTGAATACTCGGACTGTGTTTGTCAATGATTGGATTTCTATTTCTGACTTTCCATAGAGTTTCAAATCATCCATATATAGTAAATGCGAATTTTTTTCAGCTTTGGCTGTTTGGTAGCCTAATTTCATTTTTTTAAAGATTACTGATAGTGGGATCATTGCGATGATGAAGAGAAGAGGTGAAAGTGAATCACCCTGGAAAATTCCTCGCTTGATATTAACCATTCCGTAGATCTCATTCCCTACTGCCAACTCAGTTCTCCATTGTTTCATCGCCTTTTCAGTAAAGGATGTAATATTTTTGCTAATGCCAGTTGTTTCTAAGCATTTTATGATCCAACTATGTGGCAGTGAGTCAAATGCCTTTTTGTAATCAATCCAGACCATATTCAAGTTCGTTTTTCTGTTCTTACAATTTTCTAATATCATTTTATCAATTAGAAGCTGATCTTTTGTGCCCCTGCTCCTTCTTTTGTTGCCTTTTTGCTCTACTGGCAAGATGTTGTTTGTTTCCAAATAATCCATCATGTTATCTGCAATAATGCCTGTGAGTAATTTGAAGGTTGTTGGCAAGCATGTTATTGGTCTGTAGTTTTCAGGTGTTGTTCCTTTAGTTGCATCTTTCTGAATCAAGTATGTTTTTCCAATTGTCAACCATTCATCAATTTGGCCCTTTTGTAAAATTTCATTCAGTTGCCTGGCCAATATTGCATGTAAACCGGTCAGATATTTGAGCCAGAAACCATGTAATTGGTCCTTTCCAGGTGATATCCAATTCTTTACCTTTTTAACTCGATTTTTGACCATCTCAGTTGTTATTTCTAATACTTGCATTTGTTTGTTGCCAATGCTTTTCTCAAAGTCATGTATCCACTTTGCTTTTTTGTTGTAGTCCTTGGCATTTTCCCACAATTCTTTCCAGAATTCAACTGTGGCCTGTTTTTCTGGTTTTTCACTTTTGGTGTCACCATTCACATTAAGACTTTGATAAAAACGCCGTTGGTCTGATCGAAATTGCTGATTTTGTTTATATTGGATGATTCGTGCCTCATATCTTTCAATTTTTCTAGCTGTTGCTGTTATCTGCTGTTTTACAATCTCTACAGCTTCATTGATGTTTCTTGTATCCAATCTATATCTTCTGATTAGCCGATCTATGATTTTGTTGTTTTTAAGCCGTTGCTCATGCATGTTCTTTAAGTTACTAGCATCTGCCCTTAATTTTTTGATTTTTTGTTCTAAACGGATTTTCCACTTTGGCTTTGATGCTTTTTCTGTTGTGTGACTAGGTACTTTAATTTTAATGCCTAGTTCATTAGTGACTATTACAGCTACGCTGTACATTAACTGGTTTGTTTCCAAGATGGATCCCGGTTCAATTGTTGAAAACACTGCATTAACCATTTTCATGATAGGGGCCAAAATTTTCATAGGCACAGTTTTTAGTGATGGTAAACGTTGCCTTTCCTCATTAAGCAGAAAATGCTCCATGATCTTATCCTTCAATTCTTTTTGTTTTTTAGTTAGTTCATCAGTTGGTTCAGTGATAACTGGTTCTAGTGGTGGTGATGTTATTTCCTCCCCAAGAGCTTCTTCTGGGAGTTCTACTATAATGTCTTTAGTTGTGTCTTGAATATCAGTTATTTCCGCTTGAGATATTGTTTTTTGGGTTTTGCAATTTGCCTGAATTTCCTCATGTTCAACTTCACTAAACACTTTATTCCATATAATAAATCACCTTTGATCTGCTAGTCGTTGTTCACTAACATTTGAATCTGGATATTTTTGTTTCCATAATTCATACATTTGCTTTAAATAGCCTCTTTTTTCTGGCTCTGAGTTGTAGTAACAGGCCATTATGGCACGGTTTTCATCTGCACTATATTTTTGTCATTTTGTTGGCTGGTCCACTTGTAGCCCACTTGTCGATGGATGTCCAGGGACCCCAACATCCGCCGCGGCCCTTGTTAACCCGCGCGACAACCGATGCGGTATGGAATTCTTATTTGTTTTTTTCACCATATTGTATGGGTTGGCGGGTTTTTTTTTATGGGACCAGATGCCAACCTGACCCCAACCCTCCTCCTTTCTCATCCGGGCTTGGGACCGGCAACGGCGGAGTTGTTGTTGTTGTTGTTGTTGTTGTTGTTATTATTATTATTATTATTATTTGGAATTTTTTATTTTCAAAACAAACATACAAATCCTCCTTCTGTACATACTGTAGAAACTGTATCAGCTGGTTACAAAAGGCTTTTGTGCATTTCTTCCACTGTCATCAAATATAATTCATATTAATTCAAATATCTTAACTCAAATATTTATTATAGTACCATCATCATGCCTCCACTTTTATTTGACTATAGTTATTTAAACGTACTTCATCCTAAAATATACCAATATTTAATACATAACCACATGCTGGCATTTCATTTACTTATTTATAAAATCCTCCATTAACATTAAATCCTCATATCCTGTTTTAGCTAAACATCCATAATATTTAATACCAAAATTTTTCTAATCCTCCATGTATATAATTTATTGTCATTATCCTTTCTTTATTTAACTATATCCTATATCATAATATTTTCCCCCTAGGTTAAAATTTAACTGTGACTAATTTTGTTTTTTTATTATTGCTATTAATAATCTTTATATATAGTCCAAAAATATTTCTAACCTTCCCTTCTCATATCCAATTATTACTTATCATAAGAGCTCAACATTGTATGCATTACTATTATTATCAATTTTTATTTAACTATATCTATTATCACTGGATTTAACTAAGTTTAGCTAATTTTGAATTATACTCTTCCATCTATCAACGTGTATCTCTCCAATAGCAAAACAATCTTATATCTACTGCCATTTGTGGATCCAATTTTCCAAACATATTTTTAAACAAGTCTGTACGGACTCCGCTTTGCAACTCCTTGTTTGTAGTATTTCTCATATAATAGTTACGCCTTCCTTCTGTTTCCTTTGTCAGCTTATCTTTAATTCTTATCTTTAATTCTAATTCTCTTTGTGAGCTTATCTTTAATTCTCAGCAGTTATCAAATATTTTGCAAATAGTATTTCATAGTCCATAAGTTCTTTAATGCTTTTTTCTCCTTCTATGTCTTGTCCTTTGAAATAAGTTTTCTCTCCATTTAATTCCTCTTCAAATATTCCACTCTTTCCTCCCTCAGAAATAAACCAATTGCCACGAATATCAAGAAGCTCAAACTCTTCGTCTTCCATTTCAATTTTTTTGAATTTCCATCTTCTTATTTTGTATTTGATGAACATCCTCAGTTTTTTCATTACATTTTGTTGCCAAATGCACCAAATAGTCCAATTTTCTCTCAATTCTTTCCTCTGTATCAAACACCCTCTTCAAAGCTAAAAGTATCGCTTGGAGAGATGCTTGAAGAGAGGCCATGTTTGTACGCAGTTGTATTTTTTCTTAGAAGCTCAGCAAGATTGAAACACACTTGCAAGTGGAAACAAACTACAGAGAAGTAGTTTGTACAGAGAAACAGCTGTACAATCTTATCAGATCTTAAGCCAGAACAACCAAGCAATAAAAGTGTCGAGATGTAAACAGCCAATTTGTGGCTTACTGAGAGTCAAAATAAATGTTAGGGTAATCCATCCATTTGAAAAGGTTTACTTAGAATCAATCCATGTAAATAACATTTCGAAAGTAAGATAATCATTGTCCAGAACCATTACAAAAATCAAATTCGCCACTAAGTTCTTCTATTCTTTGATTTAAATTGGTTTTTAAGTTTTATAGGCAGTCCGTTTTTTAAAAATAATAAAAGTTTCTCACCAGCTTAATACTTCTCCTCTATATTGCCCTGACTTTGTCAGCCTTGATAGACTGGAATTTTTACTGCCAGCAGAAGACTTTAGCCCTGCTTTTCTCAGAGATTTTGTGATATTCCCGAGATCAGCAAGATGTAATCTTCCTGTTCACCATCTCTTCGAGATGATTTAGGTCCGTTGGAACCCCCCAGCAATAAAAGTGTCAAGTGTGATCTCAGAGCTTTGAGATCGTGCGTCGTCTCGTCATGGCATCGGCCCCTCCCTCCCAACAGTTTTTTATTATTGGTGATTAATAAGTAGGAATTTTGTAACTCTTAGATTGTTTTAGATTGTTCTTAAATGTTTATTCGCTAACAATTAATTAACCATAAATAATAATAATGAAATGATAAGGGATGCAGCGTAATGATATATACATGTATTGGCAATTTAGTAAAAGAAATTTGGATATAAATTGTAAATTGTGACTTGGGAAAAAGATCTATAAATTTTATTAACAAATTTTCATTTAGATCTTGTTATAAAGGTGTAAAGGTTTTTTGGGGGGGGCTGATGAGGAGATGGGGCATAAATAGTAAATGATTTTTAGCCAATTATAATAACAAGGAAATTTTAATGGGCATTATTTAACAATGTATACATACTATGGTATTGGCAAAAATAACTTGAATATAAATTTTAATCAGTGAGTTGGAAAAAAAAAGGGTGGAAGGTTTAGAAACTTTATTAATTGACTTTTATTTAAAAGATGTTATAAAGGTGTAATGTTATTGGAGGATTTTTTGAAATAGCTAATGAATGCCATTATGTGGTTGTGTCTTTATGAATGATTTGAGGTAAAAGCATGTTCAAATAATTGTAGTCAAATGAGAATTGTGGTACATTGATAGTAAAATATACAAAGATTTTTGACTTAAAGTGTACAATCTAAAATGAACTATAAGTAATGACTGTGGAAGAAATGCACGAAAGGTATCTGCAACCAATCGACATGCTTTCTACAAGATGTAATGAAGGATGATTCTTTTTTTCTGTTTTTGTTCAATTAAAATATTTTTTTTAAAAAAAATGGCCATCAGGGGGTTTCGTCCCATACAATGATGAACCCTGGGGTGAGATACCGTCTGCTGCTACTGATGCTAGTGCTGGAGCTCCAGCTGTGGCTGTGGCCATTTGTGATGAGGCTCTGACCTCAGCTGGGGCCACCAATGGCAATGTAAGAGGGGTAGTTGTGAATCCCCTGCCATTTGTGCTGGGGTTACAGCCATGGTTGCTGGTGCCACCAAGATGAAGAACAGGAAGAGAAGAAGAAGCCAGGGGTTTTCACAACTCCCTGTCCTGTGACAGTGGCCATAGTTCCCACCATGGCTATTGCACAGATTTCTATCCCTTCAAACTTCTTTTATAGCTACTCCATAGACAGGCTATGGTCAGTGATCAGGACCTTCAATTCAGGGTCATCCCATTCAGCTAGCTGTTTTGCCCTCCATCTGCTGTGTCAGACCAGCAGAAGGGAGAAGTGCATCATCAGCTTCCATTGCTTTGCCAAATTTTTGGCCCAGTAGGTCTATGGCCCATAGTTTGAAACATCCTTCATTTGCTTCTTTGTGCCTACAGATGGTTACTTGGACTTCTCAGTCTTTGGATTTGGATCCATACTGGTGGGTTGTACTCCTTTTCTGGTTTGAGGTTGTGCCAGATCTTTCTGAGCCAGGGTTTCTCCTGGTTTCTTCTTTTCTTCCAAGTCTTTGCCTATAGCTGACATCTTGAAGGTGACCACCTGGTAGACTATTTCTTTGCAAACTGACTTAATGTCAACCATCTCACTAGTATAATTAGCAAAAGAAACCTCTGGTACATTCTTTTAACCAAAAGTATAATTTAACTGAATATTCCACATGGGTAAAGTTCTAATGGTAAAGCCAGTTCTAATGCTTTTGCATAAAAACAATGTAGGAAAACTCCCCCATGGATTTCCCATTGTACATTGTACATCAATTATTTACACTCTTTGTTTTGGGAATGATCTATCTGCCTTAAACTTCCCCAATTAGTGATCTTGAGGTGTTGGATCTGTCTCAGCTTCCAGTCACCATACTGGAAATTCCAAATTTTACACATTCCAATTTTTCCTCCTAAACCTCCCTTATATTCCAATGCCTTCCTTGCCTCCTCCTGTTACAATTGTCTGGTTTCAAGTGAAGCTGTGTAGTCAACCATGACCATGTCTTAGTTATTGGCCCAAAGTCACTGAGCCAGCTCTTGTGCTTATTACAGAATAACTCACCATCTATTGCTGCTCTTTTCAAGGTCACCCAGTTGTCTGTCATGTGCATTGTAGTAGTAGATCTCATCGACTATTGCTTATTGTTGCAATATCAGCTACATGTCATATGTCTTTCAGCAGTAGAACTCACCTTCACAAGAGATCTAAGTCACTGTTTCCACTGTTTCCACTGTTATTGGCCCCAAAACCTGCAGCCAACTCTCATGCATATTGCAGGAGTAGAACTCACTATCTTTTGCTTATCGATACAAAGTCATTCAGGGGCCTAGCATGATATAACAGGATTAGAACTTACCATCTACTAGTGATTAATCCAAGCTGTCTGTCGAGTATATTGCAGGAGTAGAATTCAAAGTCTACTGCTTATTTGTACAAAGTCACTCAGTAGTCCATCATGTATATTAAAGCACTAGAACTTACCATATCTGTTTTGGGACTACAAGTCATCACCTCTTGGTTATGGGCCCAAAGTCATGCAGAGGGCTTTCATGCTTAAGGTTCAACCAGAACTCACTGTCTTCTAGTGATTGGCCCAAAATCACCCAGCCATCTGTCCTCTATATTGTGGGAGGAGAACACCATCATGATCTGCCCCAAATCACTTGACTATCTGTCTTGGGTCTTGCAGGACTAGAACTAGCTAGAAATAAGGAATAGTATCTAGCTTGTTACCTTGATCTTTAAATAAAACTCCCCATTTAGGGAGATTTTGTGTGCACATCTCTTGCCACTGGCTCAGCAGTTCAGCACAAGCTGCCACTTGTCCTCACCCTAGGGGCTGATGCTTATGCAAGTGACCTGTGTTGAGTATTCTGATGTCACAATGGAGGTAGGGGAGGACGTAGGCAGATCTGTGATTGGCAGGGAAGACAAAACTGCCCCTGATCCCTGACCATCCAGTGACTGTATTATAGTGTCATCCTATTAAAACAAAATTATAGTTTTGGGGTAATTTTTAAAGTGATAGTGGAAGGATTTATATTATAACTGCATAATAATGAGAGTGTAAGTTACTGCTAAAAATTTAGAATTTCCAAGAAGGATTGTAACTGGCACAGTAATCCAAGTTGGTAAGGATTCTTTAGATTATGTTGTCTTCTTATTTCACTACAAGGAGCTGTGAGTCCCAATTAATATACCTTTTCCTCTACAGAGTTACAACTCTGTCCAGAATTAACACTAGAACGAGGGTCAAGTCAGTTTGTTTACTCATGAAAAATGATTGCCAGTTTAATTTAAGCTTTTTTCATCATACATAATATTATAAAGTATCCAGAAATACATCCATTTCATTCCCACTTTGGCATGAGTTTCTATTGTATCTCTAGGGATCATCAGGATCTTGGTGATATCTCAGTCCAAACTGATAGAAGACCTCTGACAGTAGCTTTCTATAACTGCTAGGAAACATGGAGAAGAAAAAGAAAAGCCCTAAGACTATATTGGTGGCTAAAGTATCAAAGAAAATGAATATGAAGGAATACACCAGGATGTTTACAATTAATAAATATTTATTAATAGCCCCAATATTTACATCATTATAGAGATGCTATTCCAATTGTCTGTGGTAAGCCCCAATAACAGTGAGGAAAGAATTCCATAGAATCAAATCACAAAATGGGCTTTACTGGGACAGATCTTAGAGCCCCTTTCTTCCTCCCTGTCTCTTGAAATACATCTCCTGGTCAGAGGAAAGTTAACAAAAAGTAAATTGATCTCCATTCATATTTTAAATCCCTGCATTCATTATATTTTATTTCAGAAAAAAGTGGTGAAGCTTCATCTCTAATCATGCATATCATGTTTCAAACTATACCATCCTCAGGCATGAGACAGACATACAGATGGACAGACAGTCATATATTCAATATAAATGGTATAATACAAACAATACAGTCTTATTTCCGATTATTTGTAGATGATCCTATTTGATAGATTCTTTGTTGGGAGAAGATCCCCAAAATATTGATGGAAAAAATATTGAACAACTATCAGCTAGACTAGTCTCCCAGAAGTTCAGAATTCTGGGAGATGAGGGAATACAGCTGATCCTTAATTTATGAATAGTTGTTTGGAAACTGTTTGAAATTACCTCTTCCAAGGATTGCATTTCCAAAGGCTCACCCTGTTGTTGAAATGCATGGTGTTTCTAGTTAGGCCATGCTACCCCATTCTGGAAATAAATGATGTTTTGAATGCTGGTACCTTTCTCACAATCTCTTGATAGAGCAGATTTTTTTAAATTGAACCCTTTGGAGAGATTAAATATTGGCAGCCCCTTCCAGAAAGTAATGAATCTTGGTATGTGGAAACTGTACAGTGGGACCTTCAGGTGGTGGAAGGTGCCCTTGGAGACTGCACACTAGCCACATGTTAGCTGGGGAAATGATGCAGTGTGGGCCTGAGACTTCCTCTTCTCCATTCATCCAGTGAGAGACCCCATACATTACTTAACAATCCACCCACTCATTTAACAATCATAACAGGGAAAACCAGAATTGGAGTTACTAAGCAAGGCAGTCATGCTAAATGACTGCAATGACTTCCTACTATAATTTGAAATGTTGAGAACTAACAAATGTACTAAAGGTGCAGAGAAATTTGAAATGGTATTTTGGAATCAATTATAAAGAATTATTTCCATATTTTCGAACATAATAAATATTAAAGTTTGCAGCAATCCAACCAGTGCACAAGTAAATTATTCTGCAGGATTCACTTAAATGAGAAACTTATTTATATTCAATAATATAAAGTATAGATGCATGTATACAACACCCATGCTAGAATCACAGAAGACAGAATATAAAATCAGGAGCAATATTCAGAGACACAATATATTACAAAGGCAAAGCAACTCTCATACACACATCAGTCAAGCTAAGCCTCTCTCATACATACATCAGTCAACCTAAGCCTGTCATCTAAGTCACCAAACAGTCCCCATTGGCTAACCTGTTACCATGATTATATATCCCGGCACTCCTCCCTTCATAACCGGAATAGACATAAAACTGAATAACTTAATATTCTTCCCGTGGTGAACTCCCCCCTTTGGCTTGGTCATTATATCTACCAGATTGTCCTCTGAAGAATAGTGAATCAAACTAATTAATTTACACTTGATGGCTTCTCTTACATTACAATATTTAATAACCACATGTTTACTTCTATTCTTTACTCTGTCATCTGTAGCCATTTTAGTGCAAGCAGCATTATTCTCAAACACCGTTATAGCTTCAGTTACTTTTAATTTTAAATCTTTTAACAGCTCTACATACCAAGTTACTTCTGAGCAAAGCTCAGACAGAGCAATAAATTCTGTTTCTGCCATAGAAATGGCTACTGTTTTCTGGACTTCCAACCAATTAAAGTCCCTCCAAATAATACCACAATCCCAGAATAGGACTTTCTGGTTTTTACATCATTGGCATAATCAATGTCAACATAACATTTCAATTTCAATTGTACAGAGACCTGTATTTGAAGACCCAAGTTCACAGTTCCCGTCAAATACCCGAGAATCCTTTTTATACCCATCTAATGCAATTGTGTTGGTGCAGCAGTAAAGCAACTTAAGAGGCTTAGTGCACAAGCTATGTCTGGTCTGGACCACTGTGACAGGTATTTTTTAGGTATTTTAGGTATTTTATTGGGATTTATATGCCGCCCTTTTCCCTGAGGGGACTCAGGGCGGCTTACAACCACAAGGAAGGGGAGGTGCAAGGTCAAAACAAAACAATATGTGAACAACAGAAAAGTAATAAAAAAAACCCAACTTTCATTCAACAGTCAAACACTCGGGCGGGTAATTAGAAGCCTATCCCCAGGCCTGCTGGGAGAGCCAGATCTTGAGGGCTGCGCGGAAGGTCTGGATAGTGGTGAGGGTGCGGATCTCCATGGGGAGCTCGTTCCACAGGGTCAGGGCAGCAACAGAAAAGGCTCTCCTCCGCGTGGTCGCCAGTCGGTATTGACTGGCGGATGGGATTCGGAGGAGGCCCAGTCTGTGCGATCTAATTGGTCGATTTAGGGAGGTAATCGGCAGAAGGCGGTCTCTCAAGTACCCAGATCCACTACCATGGAGTGCTTTAAAGATGGTCATCAGTATCCTGAAGCGCACCCGGAGACCAACAGGTAGCCAGTGCAGCTCGCGGAGGACAGGTGTAACGTGGGCGAACCGTGGTGCGCCCACTATCACTCGCGCGGCTGCATTTTGGACTAACTGTAGTCGCCGGATGCACTTCAGGGGCAACCCCATGTAGAGCCCATTGCAGTATTCCAGTCTAGAGATCACAAGGGCTCGAGTGACTGCTATAACAGGCTCCCTATTGCTGTCTGATATATCTCTTGTTCAAAGGCTTGACTTTTGTCCCTACCCAAATTGTTATGAAAATTCTGTGCTGCTAGGTGTTGGAGCAGAATTACAATCCTACATGTTGCATCTCTCCAACAGCTGTTCAATTTTCCTTCTTTGACTGAAAATATAACCACCTTTAGAGGTTTTAGAGGTTTTATTTGCATTTGTAGGCCGCCCTTTTCCCTGAGGGGACTCAGGGCGGCTCACAGAAAACCAGGGAAGGGGGAAATACAACATTGAGACAACAACACATAATAAAATAATGAGCAACATGCATACAACATTCGGGCGGGGTAGGAATCCTTATCCCCAGGCCTGACGGGCGAGCCAGTTCTTCAAGGCTGTGCGGAAGGCTTGGACGGTGGAGAGGGTACGAATCTCTACGGGGAGCTCGTTCCAAAGGGTCGGGCCACTGCTGAGAAGGCCCTCCTCCTTGTGGTTGCCAGCCGACACTGGCTGGCCGATGGAATGCGGAGGAGGCCTAATCTATGGGATCTTATAGGTCGTAGGGAGGTAATTGGCAGAAGGCGGTCTCTCAAGTATCCAGATCCACTGCCATGTAGGGCTTTATGGGTGATCAATAGCACCTTGAAGCGCATCCGGAGATCGACAGGTAGCCAGCGCAGCTCGCGGAGGATAGGTGTAATGCGGGTGAATCGAGGTGCACCCGCAATCACTCGCGCGGCTGCGTTCTGTACTAGCTGAAGTCGCCGGATGCTCCTCAAGGGCAGCCCCATGTAGAGCACATTGCAGTATTCCAGCCTAGAGGTCACAAGGGCCCGAGTGACTGTTGTGAGGGCCTCCCGATTCAGGTAGGGTCGCAACTGGCGCACCAGGCGTACCTGGGCGAATGCCCCCCTGGTCACAGCCGCTATATGATGGTCGAATGACAGCTGTGGATCCAGGAGGACTCCCAAGTTGCGGACCCTTTCTCAGTTTTTGTATCTCTAGACCAAGATAGTTTTTTTATTTCTCCCAAACCTTTGAATTCAATTTTTTTTTCTCTAATTGATTAGCAAATTCCTTTTTCTGTGACAAATATTTTGCAATGAAACAAAGATCATCCACAGATGCCAATAATTGTAAGACAAGACAATAGGGTGCCCATGCACAACCAAGAACAGGACAGCAGAGACATCGCTGTCAGTGTCCTTTTTGCATCGACTGTGCATGTGCACCCCATTGCCTGCCATCGCCACTCATGGCCAGCCACTGGACCTGGCCAGAAGAATGGCCTGCTGTGCCAGAGACACAGCATCACAGTGGAGCTGCTTAGAAGGCAGCCGCCAGCCTCAGTCTTTCAGTACTTTGATGCAGGGAGGCAGGTGGGGACCATAAAAGGACAAGAAACCACAACAGCTGCCTTCTGAGCAGCTCTGCTATGAAGAGAGGCAGAAAAGTTTGGCTTTTTTCTACCACAGCATTCAATGTGGCTGCTTCTTTCTTCATTCTTGGGCTCATATATCCAGAGCAAACATGAGAAGGAGGCAAGAAGCAGCTAGATTGAATGCTAGAAGACTTAGCTGAACTTTTCTATGGGTTCTGTGAGCATGGTTTAGATAGCCATAGCTTGGTGGGATGGTGCCAGCCTACCTTGTTATGAGTAAGTTGGCTATTTAAGATAATAAATATTCTGCTTGTGAAGGAAGCAAATATTTATATCCACAATATTTCTCACTAACTATGTTGTGTTTTAGGTACCAATTAAAATAATTAATAATCCCAAATTAACCTAATTAGGAATTAGCAGCTATATATGACTACTTTGGAATGATTTTGTGAATAGAATTAGGGCTGAATCTCCATCAGCATTCCAAACTGGGAAAGGTCAAACATAGATCAAAGCAGAAGACCAATAGGAAAAAAGGTCTTATCATCTGAGATTTTATTTTAACTTTAGCTTTTATTAAATTCCATGTTCTATCTCATGAGTGGGAAACCATTGTCTCTTAATCACCTTTAGACAGCATGGCTGGCTCAGGAATTCTGGCAGTCCACAGATCATAAAGGGATCCTAGTTCCACATTCTAGCTCTATTTGAATGCCATCTAAAGTCCTGGCTATCATAATAATGTAATAGTAGTGGTTTCCCCAAATTAATTTGGCAGTATTGTATACTGTGGAAACCTGGATGTTTTGTGAAAGTAACACTTGATTCAAAAATATTTGAACTTCCAACACAAAAGTGTATGAACTTCGATCATACAGACAAACCCCAGAAGATGCATCATGTCTATAAAGCTACTATACTACATCAGCTACTATTGTAACTTTTTTTCTCTCCAGAACAGAAATTAAGGAACAGAGACATCAAAGTCCCAGTGGCAGTTCAGGCCAGAAGCAATGGACAACTGGCCACAAAGGTGCAAAATTTCAATCCATGTGGCACTTTTTTCACACGTCATGCACCCTTACTGACTCACACAGCATATCTAACACATCCTCATATGCTCTCTCTGAGCCATGTCATCTCTGTGCATGTCCACCCCAGTCCATTCCACCCTGACTGACACAGTACCTAGAACACCATCTGTCGTCTGTGACCAGGGGAACCTTTGCCCAGGTTCGCCTGGTGCACCAATTGCGACCCTACCTGGATCGGGAGGCCTTTCAGACAGTCACTCATGCCCTTGTGACCTCAAGACTGGATTATTGTAATGCGCTCTACACAGGGCTGCCCTTGAAGAGTGTTTGAAGACTCCAATTAGTCCAGAATGCAGCCGCACGAGCGATTGTGGGTGCACCAAGGTACACCCACGTTACACCTATCCTCCGCAAGCTGCACTGGCTACCTATTAGTCTCCGAATCCGCTTCAAGGTGCTGGTTGCTACCTATAAAGCCCTACATGGCATCAGACCTGGGTACCTGAGAGACCGCCTCCTGCCGATTACCTCTCTCAGACCAATTAGATCGCACAGGTTGGGTCTCCTCCAGATTCCATCTGCCAGCCAATGTCGGCTGGCGACTCCCCAGGGGAGAGCCTTCTCTGTTGCAGCTCTGGCCCTCTGGAACGAGCTCCCTGTTGAGATCCGGATCCTTACTACCCTCCCAGCCTTCCGCAAAGCTACCAAGTCCTGGCTGTTCCAGCAGGCTGGGGGGAGCTGAGAAGCATCTACCTCCACAGAAATTGTGAATGTTGGTTTTGTTTTTAATATGTTTGTTTAGAATGTTTGGAATGTTTATTAACATTTGTAGGCCGCCCTTTTCCCTGAGGGGACTCAGGGCGGCTCACATAAAAATCAGGAAGGGGGAATACAAACAATGACGTAGACACATATAGTAAAAAATAATAAGCAACATTCATTCATCATTTGGGAGGGGCGGCTATCTTTGTCCCCAGGCCTGACGGGCTAGCCAGTTCTTAAGGGCTGTGCGGAAGGCCTGGACGGTGGTGATATGTTGTCTTTGTCTCGTTCCCCCCTTTCCCTTGTCTTTTGTGAGCTGCCCGGAGTCCTCCGGAAGTGGGCGGCATACAAGACAAATAAATAATAATAACAACAACAACAACAACAATAATAATAACAACAACAACAACAACAACAACAACAAGCTATCCGCACAAATGCCATCAAGGCCAAAATCGAAAAATCCTCTGATGATGCCAAATGCAGACTTTGCAAAGAAGCTGATGAAACTGTTGATCACATACTCAGCTGCTGTAAAACAAATATCGCACAGACTGATTATAAATTGCGGCACAATTCAGTAGCACAAATGATCCATTGGAATTTGTGCAAAAATTATAATATTAAAACAGCAACAAACTGGTGGGAACATCAGCCTGAAAATGTCACCGAAAATCAGATGGTCAAGATCTTGTGGGATTTCCGTATACAAACCAACAAAATACTGGTGCATAATACACCAGACATCACACTGGTTGAGAAAAATAAGGTCACAATCATAGACATCGCAATACCAGGTGATAGCAGGGTCGCCGAGAAGGAACATGAAAAAATCGCAAGATACCAGGACTTAAAAATTGAAATTCAACGACTATGGCACAAACCAGCAGTGGTAATTGGCACACTGGGTGCTATTCCAAAAGCACTGGAATTACATTTAAAACAGTTAAAAATTGACAAAATCACCATCAGTCAAATGCAAAAAGCCGCACTGCTTGGATCTGCACGCATATTACGAAAATACGTTACGACGTCCTAGGCCCCTGGGTGGGGCCCGACTAGTAACCAATGCCAAATCCGGCAAAACAACTGGCCGCTGTGATACAATTGTATAATAATAAGTACCACTTGCACAGTCCTAAGCATCCTCAGGCATCCCTACCAATCCATACATACTCCAAACCTTCATTAATTAATCCTTCCCTTCCCTATACTCCCTCTATGTGCCCTCACCAAAATGTGCAGCATCACTTGCACACTCCATTGCACCTTTTCCAATCCATATTACCTCTCTGTGCATCCTCCCAAACCACTTTTCCTTATCTGTATAGCTCCTCTCTCACACATATGCTTCTTCTTGTCCACCCACATCCAAAGGCACCCTTCCACACCTTGCCACACTTAGCAGCAGTCATTTACCTGCCTACAGACCTTGGACTTGAAACTTCTTCATCCAAGCTTCCCACAAACAAAGTAAAGGAGAAAGCCAGCAGAAATTAGAGGGAGGAAGGGAGGGAGGGAAAAGAAAGAAAGAAAGAAAGAAAGAAAGAAAGAAAGAAAGAAAGAAAGAGGAGTGCAGATCAATTTTGTTTAATTCTTCCCATAAAACTTATTAAAATTCAGTCTAATTTTATTTTCTTTCATGAGATAGCCATTCTGCTTTTCAACATTGCCATTGTGAAGATCCTTAATAGCTTAGAAATAGCCAATGGACAATTTCCAAACTAATTAGAAGGTGAGTTTTGTGACCTTAATATCTACTTTGTTTCCTAGCACTCAAATCCACAGAAAACTACTGTCCTGTGGCCTCCACACAAGAAGCAACAAAATACAGCACATTTAGATGATACCCACCCTCTCCTTATCCAATGAGATTCTAAGAACCTGTTCTCCTTTCCAAGTCCTTGATCTTTTACTGAAGTCATTGGCTTATTTTTCACAAAACTGTCTACCTCCCCAGAAACACCAATCAATGTCAATTCTAAAGGTGATAATTCTTAATAGTCCCATTAGCAACAACTTCTAAACATTTAATCTGAAACCTACTTTTATTATGTTGCTTGACTTTCTGATCATTTGCGTTTGCAGTATTAGAGTAATGTCATCAACATAGCAGAGGTTATTGCTTCTCCTTCCAGATTTAAAATTATAATCTGGCAGTCCAACTTCCCTTAATGTACATATTTCAAATAGGTTAAACAGGTATTGATTGAGTATATAGTTCTTTCATATTCCTTTTTCAAGCCTGATTAATCTGCTTTGCCATATACAATCTGCATTATAGCTTCATGACTGTGTATAGGACAATGGGATGTTTTTTTGGATTTCATTTTTCTAAACATATCCCACAGTTTATGATCAAAACAATCACCATATGCGCAATAACGTAAAGTTAAACACTGCAAAACTATTACTAATGGCAATTCAGGATTTTTCCAAGTAAAAAAGCACTATGCTGTTTATACCAAACTATAAACTTATCTTCACATCCTAAAGACATCTTCATAATTGTTTTTAGGAACATGTCATCACTCCAAAAGGTATCTCAGAGAATTTAAGAGAATGAACACAGATTTGTCTGAGACTTCTTAAAACAGTTGTGCCATTCTTGAAGTGCAAATGAAAACTATAGAGGATTAATATTAAATCCTAGGATAAAAAAATAGTTGCTTTTAAAGTGTTGAAGGTAGATGTACTGGTCGGCAATGATCAGTTGGGATTTTCTGAGAATTAATTCTCTATGCAGGGATTTGAGCTTGAAGGTCACTTTCAATGCTACAAATCTTGATTTGAGGTGTTTCTTTTTTGAAGCACCTTTTTGAAAACAGATTAATTGTATATGCATTTACTAAATAGATTGAAAACCAATTTAATGTGGTGGTTAAAGTGTTAAACTCCAAACTGAGGGACCATGAGTTCAATTCCTGGGTTAGTCACAAAGTCAGTTTATGCTAGTCCAGAGGTGTCAAATTGTGACCTGTGGGCCAGATGCATTATGCACTGGCCACGTCGACTCCAGTTTAGGAAAGAGGGAGAAAGTCACAATACGTCATGTGACGACAGCATGATACGGTGAGTTTGACACCCCTGTGCTAGTGACTTTTTATCTACTATAGCAAAGAAAAAAAATAGCAAGATACTTTTGGAATATCTTGGAGTAAAAACTGCACAGATATGTCCATATACTCTCCGAGAATTAGACCTTATTGAGTGAAAGCAAAAATTGGACAGATATGTTCACATATAAATATAGTTAAGGAATTTCATAAAGATAAAAAATATAACATATCTGCAAAGAGAATCTAGTCTGCTTAAGTATTTAATTTCAAAGATTAGAATCAGTGAAGGCCCAATGTAAAAGAGGGCTTCCAAGTCTGACAAAAGGTCCATCTGAAATGATAATATTTGGCTTTGAAATGACAGGATAGAAAGGTTGATTAAATCCTTGCATTCATTATATTTTATTTCAGAAAAAAGTGGTGAAGCTTCATCTCTAATTATACATATCATGTTTCAAACTATACCATCCTCAGGCATGAGACAGACATACAGATGGACAGACAGTCATACATTCAATATAAATGGTAATAATACATACACTGCAGTCTTATTTCTGATGATCTTTAGATGATCCTATTTGATAGGTTCTATGTTGGGAGAAGACCCCCAAAATATTGATGTTAAAAATATTAAACAGCTATCAACTAGACTGTGGTCTCCAGCAAGTTGAGAAGTCTGGGAGATGAGGGATACAGGTGATGCTTGACTTATGACCAGTTGTTCTGGAACTGTTTGAAATTATGATGGTGCAGAATGAAGGATTATAGGATCTATTTTTGAAGTTACAGCTGTTATAGTACCCTTACAGTCATATGATAGTAATTCAGATCAGGAGTGAAATTCAGCAGGTTCTGACAGGTTCTGGAGAACCAGTAGTAGAAATTTTGAGTAGTTTGGAGAACCAGCAAATAGCACCTCTGGCTGGCCCTAGAGTGGAGTGGGAATGGAGATTTTGTAGTATGGTTCCCCTTCCACACCCACCAAGCCACACCAATAGAACCGGCACTTTAAAAATTTGAATTTTACCACTGATTCAGATCTCAGGAATCTGAACACATTTATGAATGAGTGCAGATATTTTCTTTCTCTCACCCACTTCTCTTTCACCCATCCTGTTGAATCTCAGAATACTTGGGCAACCTGTCCCATCACCCCATTCCATACTTATCTCTTCCAATGATTGCATATCTAAAGGTGCACCCTATTGTTGAAATGCATGGTCTTCCTAGATAAGCCACCTTACCCCATTCTGGAAATAGATCCTATTCTGGATGTTGGTGCCTTTTTCACAATTTCTCAAAAGAGCATAATTTTTAAAACTGCACCCCTTTGAGAGATCAACGATTGGCACGCCCTTTCAGAAAGGTGTAATGGATCTTGATGAGTGGAAGCTGCCAAGTGGGACCCTCAGTTGGTGAGAAATGTCCTTGAAGACCATGCACTAACTACACGTTACGCTGGGATAATGCTGCAGTGTGGGCCTGACACTGTCTCTTCTTCATTTATCCAGTGAGGGACCCCATACATCATTTAACAACTCAGACAGCCATTTAACAATCATAACAGGGAACATCAGAATTGGAATTATTGAGCAAGGCAGACATACTAAATGACTGCAATGACTTCTTACTATAAATTAAAAAGTGGAAACATGTTGAGAAGTAACAAATGTACTAAAGATGCAGAGAAATTTGAAATGATATTTTGGAATCATTTATAAAGAATCCTTTCCATATTTCCTATTTGGGGAAAAAACCCTGTCCTGGGAATACATAAAAACTGTCCTCTTCTGCTGAAATTTATTTTTCTGAAAGAAAAATATAAATAACAAACTGCTCTGTATCTTACCATTTCCTTATTTTCACAACTTGCTAATAGCAATAGCAATAGCAGTTAGACTTATATACCGCTTCATTGGGCTTTCAGCCCCCTCTAAGTGGTTTACAGAGTCAGCATATTGCCCCCAACAACAATCTGGGCCCTCATTTTACCCACCTCGGAAGGATGGAAGGCTGAGTCAACCCTGAGCCGGTGAGTTTTGAACAGCCGAACTGCAGAACTGCAGTCAGCTGAAATAGCCTGCAGTGCTGCATTTAACCACTGCGCCACCTCGGCTCTATAGGCCATGCTAAATCATATTTCTTTAATTTGGGGATTAGCATGTTATATGAACCATAAATATTTTATAACCATCATTTATGACTTAGTTTTGAGGCATAAAAATGGCTCCATTTTAAAATTCCTACCATTTGTGATTTATTCCATAATAAACCAATAGTTATCATTTTTCATCATGTATGATACCATTTCTGAGAATAAAATATGCAGACAGGAATTAGAAAATCTCTTGCAAGTATAAGGGTTAACTCCTTTTGTCTCACAAAATTATGAATAGGAGATTCATGAAAGCAATAGTCACGCAAATTAGGTAAACAATAGAAGACTTTATTAAGCAGAGCAAAACAAAATAAGTTTAAATGCAAAGTATAATATAGACAAATATATTCATAGATAAAGCAGGAGAACTAGAAAACAGCATTCAACAGAGGAATATAAACATTGTACCCCTTTAACTGGAAGCCACTCGCCTTTACCAAAGGAAGGTACTGATCTTCTCTAGAAAATCCAGTAAGTACCTGATACCTTCACCAGTACACTTATAATGAACCCCAAAATATTTAACAAATCTTCCCTCTTTCAATCTAAGATCTCCTTCACCATGTACTTTTATCTATCCTCCATTCTCCAGGTATTGGATCAGGAATTATAAATTCCTCTCTTATAAATTATCTCTTCCAATTTGTATCAGGTTGTACAATTTCTAAAATACATAAAAATGTTTTGTTACAATTTTGCAATATCCTAATCACTCTTCTTGCCCTTCTCATTTCTTGTAGTTATCAACATGTTATATGCTCACCCATCCTGACCTTCCTGCCTAATGTCGGGTCTTGTCAAAATATTTCTAAGGAACAGAAAATTAAATTATGTGAGAACCAATTTGGAATAATGGTTTAAGGCATCAGGTTAGAAAGTGGAAGGCTGTAAGCTCTAGTCTGTTTTATGAAAAAAAAACAGCTGGGTTTCTTTGGCCCAGTCTCTTTCTCTCTGTCTCTCTCTCTGTCTCTGTCTCTCTCTTTCTCTTCTCCCCCTCTCCCCCTCTCTTCCTTTCCCTCCCTCCCTCTCTCTGCCTTAGCAAGGAGATAATGGCGACCCTCTGCTACAAACCATTGCCAACTGATTTGAAGGAGCAAAACATTAAAGTATGCATTCAAAAGACCATTTAAGCTTTAAATTTAAAACTTCCTCTCAATTATACTTCTTTTTCATAATCATATTACAGCCTGATCCAATTTCAGTAAAGATCAGGGGTTGTTTGCTTGTTGCATGCTGGAAGCTGCCAAACATCTTCATTTAGCCCCTGAAAACTGCATTGATTAATTAGGAAAACCAGATATAATCTCAGAAATTTTTGGAGTTCTACCATTCTTCTGGTTGAAAGGTTGGAAGTATCTGGATCTTAAGTGTACTTTTTTGGTAACTTACTCTTAATTCAAAGATGGAAGGGAAAAGACAGGAAAATGCAAAACTGTGATAAGTAGAATAGAAATAACATTAAAGGTAATTTTCAGAATTTCCACAGTTTTGAAAGGACCAATTTGATGTTCTTATTTCTCATGCTATAGATGATTGGATTGAACAGGGGTGGGAGAAGGGAATACAGAACAGTCAACCCAAAATCTAGGTAAGATGGAGCATTAGAAGGAGGTCTCAGATAGGCAAAGCAACCAGTTAATAAAAACATAGATACTACTATAAGGTGAGGAACACAAGTGGATAAAGCTTTTTGCCTTCCTTGTTCCGAAGGTATTCTAAGCACTGTCTTGAAAATCACGATATAAGATGCAATAATAAAATTAAAACAACCAATTCCTGCAATGACACTAGCCATAAGAACTCCAAGTTCAACTACATTGAAGCCAGAGCAGGATAGCTTTAGCAACTGTGGAATTTCACAGAAGAATTGGTTGACCACATTAGAACAAAAAAGGATTGAAAAAGTGCCAGTTGTATGCAATGTTCCATAGAGAAGACTTGTGACCCAAATCAGAATCATCATTTTATTGCAGGCATCCCAATTCATCACCATTTCATAGTGCAGTGGATGGCAAATGGCAACATACCGATCATATGCCATGACAGTCAGGAGGGATAAATCTGAAGCTGCGAAGGAGATAAATATGAAGACTTGAGCAGCACATCCTGAGTAAGAGATGTACCTGGTGTCCATGAGGGAATTCACCATGGATTTTGGGACTATGACAGAAACTGACCCTAAGTCCTGCACAGCCAAGTTCATCAGAAACCAGTACATGGGGCTATGTAATTGATTGTCTAAAGCTACTGCCAAGATAATGATCAGATTTGCCATTATAGTTGTCAGATATAATACAAAGAACACAAAGAAATGTAAAAGCTGAATATGTCTATTTTTTGAGAATTCCAGGAGTAAAAAAAAAGGGACTGTTGTGTGATTATTCATGTTTATGACTTAATTAAATTCATTTATAAACATAGATGTGACACTTACATAAAATAGTTATCTAATTTCATGATACATTGATACAAACTGTGAACAGAATGGGAAAAATACCCTGAAAATGAAAAGAGAATCACACAATTAAAAGAATAGATACAATGCATCCCTGTACCTAATAACAGCATTCTTCCTCTACTTGATTGATTAAATTCTAACCTATCAATCACAAGCTATTTTCTTCTACTACTTCATTCTTCCTGGTTGCACTGTGTAGGACTTTGAAGGCCTTTTCAAGTCCATCTTCTTTCAAAATTTCCTGAAGCTTTAGAATTAGTAATTATTTCTTACTCTTCTTGCAGAATTGTACAGTGATGAAAAATTGGAGATAGCCTCCAATATATAGAGTGAGCTCCTAATGGATAGATGGAATAAAGGTCTAGAAGAGAAATAAAGTAATTAATTGTTATATGTTAACTTGAGGGAACAGATTTTCAAGTGCTTTTTTAAAAAAATTTTTTTATTATTTTTCTATAATTACATTTCTTAGTGCTTCATAAACATCATGTTTTCTGGGTATTTAACTTGCTTAGCAATACAGATTCTATTCTTACTCTCCATCCTCTTTTTCCAACCATTGGTAAAGGAAGTTCCATGTTTGATAATATTCTGTGTGTTTTTTCTGTTTGATTTTCAATGTAAGTCTCCATTTCTGCACAATCTATTTTTTATTATGTCTTCATCTTGCAGTGTTTCTTCATTTTTCCAATATTGTGCAAAGATAATCCTCACTGCTAAGACATGTAATACTAAATACATACTTTTAAATCATTTTTTTCTGATATCATCCCTAAGAAAAACAGTTCAGGTTTGAAATCTACATGTTTCCCTATTATCTTTTCTAGCCATCTGTGTATTTTTGCCTATTTTTTTTAGCACAAGTCCACCACATATGATAAAATGTGCCTGGTTTTTTATTAGATTTCCAACATTTGCTAGACATATTTTTAAACATTTTAGCTAACCTAGCAGTTGATAAATACTATCTATAAATCATTTTATATACATTTTTATTATCATAAATTGCCATTGTTAATCTATAGTTCCTTTCACATAAATTTTGCCATTTGTCTAATTCTATGTAATAGCCAAAGTTTTCCCCCATTGTACCATTTTATTTTTTATTTGTTCATCCAGCTCCTGAAGGATAGATGGAATAAAGATATAGAAGAGAAATAAATTAATTATTATATGTTAACTTGAGGGGACAGATTTCCAAGTGCTTGAATTTGTATAAATCATACAGACAAACAAAAACAGGGACAGAAAAATACATACACAGAGAGTATGATTTTTAACAGTAATTCTGGGAATGTTGTGGCTAAAAATATAATGCTTTAAAGAAATTAATATTCGTTGACAAATGTCTATATAAGAATACATTAAAATACAATAATAGTACATTGAAATTTTACAAAAGAAAACATAATTCTCATATCATATTCACCAAGTTATACCTAAGATTACATGAAGAGTACATGAAGAAAGCATATTTTTATAAAGAGAAATTAGAACTCAGAACAATATCTTCACAATTCTCCAGATAAAATTTTCTTTTTAACATTAAATATTTATGTTTAATATACACTTGATTTGCTACTTAATATACAACCACTGACAATAGATTCTCTTTTTTCTGATTTATAAGAAGATTGTTTTCAAATTTAACTATCTTTAATCTAGTTTGTCTTTAGGGCCAAATGTCTGAAAATAAATATCTCCTTATTGTCTTCCTTCCCTTAACATATTGCATTTTATTCTAGAACACTAGCATAGAATATCATTTCATTAAATCATTTTCTCAGTGTGAAAATTAGCTTTAGAAACAGTCATGTAATTTTTATTTAAATAAATGCTAGTTTAGCTCAATAAGAGATAATTGAATTTTTGTTGAATTGCTAATATGCACACCATGCCATACTTACTCTACAATTTTTCTTCATAGAATTTTTGTGGCTTCTGATGTATGCTTTATAGTCTGTTAAATATTGGCTCTATAATACATGCAATCAAAGTATATTCAAATCTATCTTCAGAGAAAAAGGCTGACTTCATATTCAGCAACCTTATTAATCATTTTATTTCTCTCAAGAGGCAAATACATATCATAAGATACACATTCAAAACTAGACAAAATAAATCAGTATGAGCTTTTGTGGATGCTATTAGCCATTAACAGCTAGTGCATTTGAGAATATTCTAATATCACCCATCTCATTGCTTTAGACAATCATAGATGATGTTACCAAGAGGACTAGGGTTGAAACTCACAAATTCTTACTTTCTGAACTGAGAACTCATATATAGATTAATTGAGAAAATCTGCCAGAAGGAAGTTTAAACAGATTTAATCATCTGGGAGTTTATCATTGCTTTCTAAATTGTTGGTTGTTATAGTACTTTATAATATCAAGGATTATATAAATTAATTATATACTGTATATTGGAACTCCTATCCATTTAATTAGTCTGTTTCCAATATTGTGCTATTTATATATTTAAATTATGTATCTATCATATCCGTATTCAACCAAACTTAAAAAAGAGAGGTGCGTGATGTCAAATATTGTAAGTTTTACTACTAGTAGAGATAAATTGACAGGGAATTTAAAAATTCCCCTTCAAGATTTGCAGAGAATAGATTACCAAAACGAAAATTTGAATGGCAATACTTCACTGGCATTTTTATAGACATCCCACTTAAAAAAGCCTAATTGTAATATTTTCTCTGTTACAAAAACTAGGTTCACTTAAAGGTGTTAGAGAATATATTTGAATGATCTATATCAAAATTTTCATCCATTGGTTCCAAACTGTACAATGGAGGTTGGCCAAATTGGATTCCTGAAGGCTTTTAATATCTTGCACTGTCCCAACAATGCAATATGTATTCATTTTATTCAACAGCAATGGAGGATAGTCTTACCACAATCCTATAGTAGATAGCGGAGATTTCATGTGAGAAGCACAAAATCTTCTTAATGAAGTTGTTTTGGATTATTTCCAGCAGAAATCAGAATTCTCATCTCACAGCCATTTCAGTTCCATACAATATCTGCCTTATCACCTGGCCTTAAAAATATTTTAATTGCAGAGGATACCAGCTGCTCTTCTTTAAATAGGAAAAAAACCAGAATAGTGTTCACAGCATGTTTGGCAGTTGCTAAGAAAGAAGTGTAATGTGTTTTCCATTAAAGAGACTTGAAAGTGAAAGTTTTGCCCAGGTATTTAGCATTGGTCTCTCTATCTGTTTGACATTAATTTCCCATCTATGTTTAATATTGATTCTGCCAAAAACCACTACAACTACTATTTATCAGTCAAAAACTACCACCACTACTACAAAAACTACTATATAATTTTGTTAAATTTTATCTTCAGTTTTTTTTTTCTTTTCACAGTAAACAGAGAGTCTGGCCAATAATCTTCTAAAGCACAAATAGTAAGAGCAAATAAAAAATAAGGGACATCAACATACATTAATATTGAAGTTTTATATCCATTAAATAAAGTGGAAATATTTTTCCCTAATTTTGTGGCTATTACAAGATCAGAGATATAAAAACTGAATAAGAAGCAAATAAATAAACACTCCTGTTTAACTCTTCTCTCCAATAAAATAGACTCTAACAAGGACCCATGTGGTCCACTCTTAAGTTGGCACTAATGTATGTAATTCAATTATTAATTGATATCTTCCCTAATTAGTTTCTTCCATAACTGAGACCTATCAATGCAATCAAGGACAGAGGTAAGGTCAGATAGGTGGCAAAGAGTTATTTGGTGTGGTATATTTCACAATAAGGGCCTTCAAAATGGTATAATAATTTATTGTGTGATATCCTTATAAAATCATGTCTGTTTTGCATAAAACAGATTGCTTCTTCTTTCACATCCTCTAGTTTGTTCAAAAGTTGCCTGGACTTCAGTTTAGAATCCAACAATCAAATTGAATGATAATTCACAGGTTTTTGTTGATTACCCTATTTGAGGTTTAGGTATATTGTACTTTATTTCCATTGAGGAAGTACAATATATTATTTTTGAGAAGAACCTAATCAAGATGGACACTCACCAGGAATCACTCTTCTTACATACTTCTGAAGGAATAATCTCCTTACCAGAAGCTTTTCTAAATTTACTGTTAAAACATCCTGCTTATGTCCAGAAGTTGTTACAAATGGTGACTCTGTAGTATGTTTAGTTCGATAGAGAATTTTATTGGCTGAGTGTATAGGCAGCTATAATTAGAAAAAAATATATGAGATCCAACTTTGAGATGCAGGCATATGGCATGATTCTGTGTGGAAATTTCATTAGCTATCAATTCCCAAATTTGTCTTTTATTTTCCTTTTAATTAAGCTG
>NW_028261384.1:110631169-110748669 GCF_051295495.1 Thamnophis sirtalis
TCTTTGGCAAATTTGGGGTCCTCGCAAGGGCTTTGCAAGATCCCTAGACTTGCCTAGGAGGCCTGGCCACCAGTAAGCATAGGTGCTGGAATGGCAGCGGGAGCTTATGCAGTGCTGCTGGCATCTTTGGCAAGTTCAGGACCTCACAAGGCCTTTGCAAGGTCCCCAGACCTAAGAGCCAAGGTGGCGCAGTGGTTAAATGCAGCACTGCAGGCTACTGCTAGATCAGCAGTTCAGCGGTTCAAATCTCACCGGCTCAGGGTTGACTCAGCCTTCCATCCTTCCGAGGTGGGTAAAATGAGGACCCAGATTGTTGGGGGCAATATGCTGACTCTCTGTAAACCGCTTAGAGAGGCCTGAAAGGCCTATGAAGCGGTATATAAGTCCACTGCTATATGGTTCCCCACCTCCGTTCCCGGCAAAGTTTTCCAAGGTGTGGTTTCAAAAGCAGCCTCCCATCCCTTATGCCCAGCTCCCGCTAAGCTCCGGGAAGAAGGAGAAGAGCCTTTGGGAAGGAGGAGGAGGAGGAGAAGGAGGTGTGCACACAGGACCATGCCAGCTGGGCAACCGGTGCTAAGAAAGTGTCTCACAGCTTTTGAAGTGAGGAGGGGAGAATGACAGGGAGAATGCGGAGTCACCTTTCAGGGATGCCAAAGTGGTGGGAGACTGGCACCACTGCCAGAGTCTAAAGCTTTCAATGGCTCCAGACAGGTGAGGTGGGGAGCAGAGACCCAGGTGGTTTCCTTTGCTTCCCTTGCAAGGGAGTAGTAGGCATCATTTTTGCATTTCTGCCTTTGCTGGACTTCGATCTGGAATTTACCAACTGTCTTAAAGATAAATGGATGGTCAGACCTGCATGGCCCCGAGTGATGTGGCTCTCTCCAGGTAAGCACCCATTCTCCTTCCTGCTGTTTTTTTTTGTTGTTGCCAAGGAGCAAAAGGTGGAGTGGGGCACCCCGTTTAGCAAAGTTCAACAGGGGGGTCGTAAGTAGCTCTCCTGTTCCTATACCTAGTAGTGCCCCCTTCCTTTTAAAAAAAGCAAACTTACCTGGCTAAGAGGTGAGTGCTTCTCTTAGGGGAGCTCTGGGGATGATGGGTCTTTTGGAGATGGTGACCATAATATTGTGATGCAACTATTATAAATTGTTCAGCAAAAATTTAACTAAAAGAATTGTGCATACTATCTATAAATTGTTACTTCTTAGCAGGAAATCCAATATTTTTTTCTTTGCATTTTCCCATTTGGCTGAGTTTTTCAGTACTCTGACATACTATTCTTTTTTATTGGGGATATATTTATTGAGTTTCAGTCTCCCATTAATTAAGAACTGCAAAGCAAGTGGTTGTGCAAATATCATAAGTTTTTTTGGAATGTATATGTGATGCTACCATTGTGAATTTCTTGTTAAGAACACTTATCAAGTTTTAATATTATGACTTATTTAAAGGGTGAGTGCTTGCTTGTTGCAGTAAAGTTCAAATACCATAAACAAAATACCTGTTTATTCAGAGGTATATTCCTGCTTAAATTGCTTGATAGCAGTTTGCAGAAACTTTAAATTGTATAGCTCACATGAGTACAGAAACCTTATATAGCAGTGACTACACTTGGCTGTTTCTGCTTTCAAGTGATGCTTTTGAAATCTACTGGAACATATTAGGGATTTCTGTACTGAGAAGTGGAAGGATGGACTCTCCTTTATGATGGGCTTTTGAGACACTGGAAAGCAGTGGGAATTTTTGCTACTTCTAAGTACTTCCAAATCCGATAAGAAATTGATTATCTTTCCTTGAGCCTCTTTATGCAGGGACAGGTGCTGAAAAATCCTTCAAAGAAATGGAAACAGTAAATGAATGTGTGTGTGTGGGGGGGCTGTTTCTGTTGTGTAAGATTGGAATATAACTTATTGAGCCTGGATTTTGAGGGTGGAGGGAAGTTGCAGAACCTGAAATGCGGTTGGGACAGACTAGTGAGTCCTATGTTTTCGCTCTTACATTTTCAGAGATTATATACAGTATAAAGAGTTAACAGTTGCACCAATTGTACTTTATGTTTGTGTGCACAAAACAAAGAACAGGTAGTTCAGCACATGACAGCCTGTCAATCTGAAAATACTCTGAAACAAATAGGTATCATTCCTGGTGCACATAATTCCAAGCCTGAGATCTTAAGAGTGTGGCCAATCCAAGTAATTTCCCCTCTGCATAGACAGTATATTGTATATTATACTCTGCAAAGTGGTTTAAACAACAAAGGCAAGTGTGAGAGAGCGCACTGTTCTGCAAATAATCTTAATAGCCTTTTGTACGGTGATTATGTGTAGTGTTAGTGTTAGTAGTAGCACAAAAGAAATTATACTTACAGACTGCATTTCCCTGTAGATTGTGGTATGAATTTATTTATTTTAAGCAACAGGCCAGAACCTGTTCATATTAATAAGTAGGAAATCTGTTGGACATCAAATTTATTTTAAAAGTCTCATTATGTAAAACTCTTTTTAGTAGTCTGGATTATGGAAGAATTGCAGGAAAATATTAGTAATGCATATAAAACAGAAACAAACTAAAATAGGGGTGGTGGTGGTGAATAATAATGATTACATTGAATATGATATTAATATATAAAGATTTGATATAGTTCCAGGATCAGAGCTAGTCTACATTTGAATGGCCTGAAGCTGTGTTAACATTCAAGGAAGCTAAAGCTGCAATCTAGGAAAGGCAGTTCTTGGCCCTCTAAGTACTTGGAAAAAAGACCACCTGTGAACCATATATAAAACCACCCTGATCGCCATATAGAAGGAAGGAAGTATGAAATAGAAATAAATCATTTGGTGGGATTTCAAAGCATTGGAAAATTGTGGGAGTACTTTGGAACATCTGCTTCATTGACCAGATCTGAAGGAGTGCTCAGAGCCCTGTAAAATAACTTGCCTAGCTTTAGTACAAATGCTAGGACTGCATGGTACTTTGGATTCTGTTCCAAACAAAGTACTGAAGAGAATACAAGACTGTAAATATAGTACCTACCCACAACTCTTTAAAGTAGATATTTCATGAATTCAGGAAAAAGGTGCTGCTACTTTAAAATGTACCCAGTAGATGCTGTGGGCTTTACATTCCTATATTCAAAAACAGTGCATAGGCCTAACAAACATTATTATTTAATGAATTTAAGTTGTTGTCACTGCTTTGAAGTTAAATTCAGATGTATTGATGCCTCTTTCTTTTGTGTAATTTATACCTCTATATTGACTGGGAACGCTGACATCGTCTTGGCACTCCCACCCTGTCACATGATTGCCAAGTGACTCCCACATGGTCACATGACTGCCAAGCCACTTCCACTGGTTATATGGCTGCCAAGCCACTCCCATCCAGTCACATGACTGCCAAGCTACTCCCACCCAGTCACATGGCTGGCAAGCCACTGCCATAAAGCAGGCCACACCTACAGAAGAGGTTCTAAAAATTTGAAACACACCACTAGTATACAATATGAATTTGCACAAAGATTCTCTTAGCCAGGTCTTTGAGAAATAGTCATGGGACTAGGACAGTGGCCCCCAAAGTTTTGGGCAGTTCATCCATGGACCAGGGATGTGTCATTTTGTACACTGCCTGTATACCATGTGTGTGTGGATGAAGCTTCACTTGCTTCTGTGGCTTGGTTCCTGGAGAGCTGAAGACTAGTGCCAATCTGCAGCCAGGAGTTGAGGACCCCTGGTCTAGGAGAATCTTCCGATTGTGCATGGAATGTGTCAGGCCTGCAGTCATCTTTTCCTTTGGATCTTTGACTTGCCATACTTTCTATTATTCTACTATTCATTTTCTATTGTGGGAAAATTGGAGGGGATATTGTAGGAATGGGATGCTATGTAGCCATACCAAATTCTTTTAGAAAGCCAAGGTCATCCTTTGCCTTTGCACCTCTGGACCTGACTGGAACTGGATGGGTGAAACTGCCAACATTGCAGTGAAAGATTGGACTATGTGATGGACTTGTGGGCGTGGAGGCAAGATCTTTAACTTTCAAATGGGTGGGCAAAACCAGGAAGCTTTCACATTTGGATTTTCCAAGATGTGCCAACATGGCTCTCTTAATAAATTGGAACTTTGAGCAATACTTAGCCTTGGACTCTGATTTACTTTTGGATGCTATTTGGAACCCTGACAGGATGTATGTCATATAATAGTTGCTTGGATCTCTGTGACACTGTTCTTGTTTCTTTATGATATAAGTAAAAGCTATAAAAAGTTCACAAATACGAGTGTGATAATTTCATAACAGATGTTTCAGAAAGAAAGGGAAATAAACTCCTAAGTAACTGATCTTGACTGGGGAAAGATTTGTTAGTTAACATTGTTAACATAAACCATATCAGAGGAGAAATAGATCCTGTTGGAGTGAATCTTTAGAAGAAATAATTTATATGTTAAAATAGGATGTTTACAATGTATTACAATCTTTTTACATTTAAATTTACAATTTATTATTTACAATTTTGTGTACAATGCAATTTATGTTCAAAAATTGTTAAGGATTTTTTTACCAAAATTGACACCCTTGTTCATGAGAATATTGCTACATGCAACTATTTTGCACAAATAAAACCTGTGCTTTGCCTCTAGGAAAGTATATCTATATGCAAACATTTTGCACAAGTGTAGTCTATATGAAAGACCAGCTCTGTGTTACCAAGCCAAAATTTAACATTATCTCCAAATAGAAATCCTATTCATAACACTTTTTAAGAGTGTGGGAACACTCTTAATTTCATCTAATAGTGCTTTCCTAATGTCAAACACAAGAGACATTGGGGGCCTCAGATGCCTTTAAATACAGCTCCAAATGCTTGCAAGAAGGCCAATGATTAAGGATCCAAGAGGTTGGCTCAGAAACGTTCAGTTACAAAAGATTTAGCCTCTATTTCAGCTTGATCTCTTTTTGCAATGTCTTCCTTATAGCAGGAACATGAAAGTAAAAGATAAAGGTACAATTATATCACACATAAAGGAAAGCGTAAATGAAAGAAATTTTCAAATTTCCCTAGCTTAGAGAGAATTTTCTTATTTCTCATACTATAAATGATTGGGTTGAACAGAGGTGGAAGAATGGAATATAAGACAGTTAACATTAAATCTAAGTAAGATGTGGAATTTGAGGCAGGCCTCAGATAGGCAAAGATCACAGTTATTGTAAACATAGAAACAACTATAAGGTGGGGAGCACAAGTAGAAAAGGCCTTTTGCCTTCCCTGTACAGATGGGATTTTCCACACTGTTTTGAAGATAATGACATAACTTACAATGATAAAAATAAAGCAACCTAACCCACCAAAGGCACTTGCCACAAGTATTCCAACTTCAACTAGATTAAAGCCAGAGCAAGATAGATTTAGTAAATATGGAATTTCACAGAAAAACTGGTTAACAATATTAGAACAATAATGGACTGAAAAGGTGCCACTGGTATGCAGCATTCCATAGAGAAGACTAGAGACCCAAACCAGAATCATTATTTCAGTGCAGGTTTTCCAATTCATCACCATCTCATAATGCAGTGGTTGGCAAATGGCAACATACCGATCATATGCCATTGCTGTGAGAAGAAAGAAATCAGAAGCTACAAATGAGACAAAGAGGAAGACTTGAGCAACACAACCAAAGTAAGAGATGCACCTGGTATCCTTGAGGGAATTTATCATGGATTTTGGAACAATAACAGAAATCAATCCCAGATCTTGCACAGCCAAATTCATCAGAAAAAAGTACATGGGTGTGTGCAGTTGATAATCAAAAGTTATTGCAAAAATGATTAGAAGGTTTCCTATTATTGTTGCAAAGTAGAATACTAAAAATGAGAAGAAGTGTAGAAGTTGCAGCTGTCGAGTTTTTGAAAATTCCAGGAGCAGAAAATAAGAAGGTACTGTGGTCACATTATCCATTTTTCTTGTATGACCAGACCAGAAGAATATCATATCTGCAAAGGAGCAGAAGGTAGTTAAAATGAAATAAAATGTACAAAGCTTTAATATTTAGTTAAAATAAACATAAAATTGAATACATCCTATAAAAAATAATGCAGTTTTTTTACATTTCTGTCCAAAAGAACTCCAATTTCAACTAGATTGAATCCAGAGCAGGATAATTTAGCAATTGTGGAATTTCAAAGGAAAACTGGTTTACAATATTAGAACCCAAATGGATGGAAAATGTGCCAGTGATGTGCAACATGCCATAGAGAAAACTGGCAATCCAAACCAGACTCACAATTTCAATGCAGGTTTTAAATTAATCAGTGTCTCATATTGGAGTGGGTTACAAATTGCAACATAGTGATCATATGCCATAACTGTCAGGAGGAAGAAATCAGTAGCTGTAAAAGATGCAAAAAGAAAGACTTGAGCAACACAACCAAACTAAGAAATGTGTCTGGTGTCTAGGAAGTAATTCACCATGGACAATAGCAGAAACAGAGCCTAGGTCCTTCAATGCCAAATTCATCAGAAAGAAATACACGGGTTTGTGCAATTGATGGTCAGAAACTACTGCAGTTATGATGAGAAGGTTTGTTGTTAGAGTTGCTAAATACAACACAAAAAACAAAATGCCAATTTTTTGAGAATTCCAGGAGGAAAAAGTAAGTCATTGTGGTCTGGTTATCCATGCTAAAACTACAAGATATAACTTCAAGGAAGCAAAGGAGAGAAATGCAATTAGGCAAAGTTTGGCAACAATAAAATATATAGAGAGTAAACAGAAGATCACATCACGGAAAAAGTAATTCTAGCATGGGCATGTTAGATCATACTCAACCATTTTCTATTCATCTTTGCTCAAAAACCAATCACCAACCTCACATATTTCCTTCTTTCTTCTTTCCAACTCTGGTACTTCATTTACTGATCAAAAGGAAGAGTTCAGATTAGAAAAATTCTGCTCCATTTTCAACCATAGAAGATTACTGGAAATATTTAAATCAGTCATGCTCTGTCACTACTTATTGTGGTAGTGTTGGAAAATTGAACAATATGCTTTGTATGTGCTTTGTGCTTTTAGAAGAAAGGCAGTTGAAATCTAGCAAATAAATGTAAAAATAAATTGCTAGGTCTTGAATTGGAAATTTTAATAGCAGAAAATGCCACATTGTTTTGTGTGTGTGTGTGTGTGTGTTTGTGTGTGTGTGTGTGTGTGTGTGTTTATATGTGTGTGTTTATGTGAAAAACATATATTTATTTTCCTGGTAACCCTAGCAGGGAATGAAGAAAATAGTAGAATAAACTTTTAAACTAGGATATAAACTCTAGATTCCTAAACATGTATTTTATAGCATATAATTAAACATAATGGAACTTTGTTTACAACAGAACTTTTAGCTTGATATTCATTAGGTGCTATTAATGCTTGATTATCCCATTGTAAAATATTTCAAAACAAACACAATCACAAATTAGCAGAATAAATTAATAAATTCCATTGTTCAACAATTGCAAATGTTTAAAAACAAAAGTTAAGAAATACATTTAAAAATGTTACCACCTATTATTTTATTCATATTAAGAGAGATTTAAAATGACTTTAGTGATGTGATTTACCTGTTGGTTATCAGTTCTCCCACTTAATTAATTTTTCTTCAAAATTATTTTACATGCATTGATATTTGGTCTAAATTTTTGCAAATTTGAATTGTTTTAAGAATCAAAAACATTACTTATCTAATTCATTCATTCCATATTGTGCACATAGAAATCTCACTAAATTGTATTTTGATTCACAATTCCTTTAAATCTACTCTCTGAGGTCCAAATATCAATATCAATACAATATAATACAATACCAGAGTTGGAAGGGGCTTTGGAGGTCTTCAACCCCCTGCCTAGGCAGGAAACCTTATACCATTTCAGACAAATGGCTATCCAACATCATGTTAAAGACTTCCAGTGTTGGGGCATTCACAACTTCTGGAGGTAAGTTGCTGGCTCATATTTAAATGGTTGTCCACTAGGACTCCAAGATCCCATTCACAGTTACTACTATTGAGCAAGGTACCACTATACTGTACCTGTGCATTTTATTTTTGTTGCCTAAATATAGAACCTTATTCTTTTCATCATTGAATTTCATTTTATTAGATAGTGCCCAATATTCAAGTTTGTCAAGATCCTTCTGTATCTCAAGCCTATCTTTTGGAGTGTTGACTATTCCTGCCAGCTTGGTGTCATCTGCAAATTTGATGAGTTCCCATTTATTCCCTCATCCAAATCATTGATGAAGATGTTGAAGAGTACTGGGCCTAAAACAGAGCCTTGGAGTACTCCACTGCATAATTCCCTCCATGAAGATGCAGTTCCATTGAGAACTACATGTTGAGTGTGGTTGGTCAGCCAGTTACAAATCCATCTGGTGGTGATACTGTCTAACCCACATTCTTCTACTTTATCTAGTAGTAGGTTATAGTCTATCTTATCAAATGCCTTACTGAAGTCCAAGTAAACTACATTGATGGCATTCCTCTAGTCCACTAATTTTGTCACTTTGTCAAAGAATGCAATAAGATTAGTCTGGCATAATCTGTTTTTGACAAACCCATGTTGGCTTTTGGCTATTATTTTGTTTATTTCTAGGTGTTCGCTAATTCATTGTTTGATTATCTTTTCAAAAATCTTTCTGGGTATTGAGGTCAGGCTGATAGGTCTGTAGTTTCTTTTTTTTCCCCTTTTTGGAAGATGGGAACCATATCAGCTCTTTTCCAGTCCTCTAGTAGTTCCTCGGTGCATCAGGATCTCTGAAAGATATAGTTCAGTGGTTCTGAGATCCTGTTCCTTCAGAACCCTGGGGTGTAATCCATCTGGTCCTGGTGATTTGAACTTGTTTAGGGTAGACAGGTGCTCACTTACCATTTTCCTCCATATTTCAACTTCCTAATCTGATTTTTGTGGTGCTGTTTTTGATAGGTTGGACTGTTTTATCCCTTTGTATAAAGACAGATGCAAAAAATGAGTTAAATATTTCTGCTTTCTCCCTATCTTCAAAATAATTTTTAAAAATCCTCTTGTTGTTCATCCCTAAACAGTCTATATCCCTCTATATAACAGTATGGAAAGATTTGATTAAATTATCTTCCCAGTGGAAAAATGGTAAAGCCATGCCTGAGTTATAATGTCAGACATATTTAAATAAACACTGGTTTGCTTTAAAAAAGAGAGGAATGCCTTTGCTATTAAACTTACAATTTTTAAGAGATTTCGTCTTCTGTTATATTCTTTTTAAAGTATCAAGTCTTCCTCTCTAGGAAATAAATACTGTCTCAGAAATTTACATGTAATGAAACTATTATTTACAGTCAAAGAGCTTTTTATTTTGAATGTTTATTAATATTTGTTCTCTTTTTCTCAAGAGTCTTGCAAAAAAAACCTTGACTTCTGTGTACTTATTAATATAATTGGCCATTAACATCTCTGCAGCTACTTCTGAATGCTCCAATACCAATAGCACATTGCTTTTTTATTAATAATTTTTTTTTGTTATATAAACAACACATGCCCACAACAGTGGGGGGAAAAATCAAAACAAAAAAGAACAAAAAACAAGACAGAGAAAAAAAAACAAAAAAAAACACAACAAGTATATGTTATAAAAAAGTATATCAGCTGGTTACAACAAGTTTTTGTGCATCTCTTCCATTAATTCATATTAATTCAAATATCTTAACTCAAATGTTTACCATATTAACATCATCATACCTCCACTTTTAGTTGACTACAGTTGTTCAAACATCCTTCATCCTTAACTATGCCAAAAATTTAATCCATAACCACATGCTAGCATTTCATTTATTTGTTTATAAAATCCTCCATTAACATCAAATCCTCATATCCTGTTTTAGCTAAACATCCATAATATTTAATACCAAAAATTCCATCCTCCATGTATATAGTTTATTATCATTCTCCTTTCTTTATGTAATTCTATCGTATATCATAGCATTTTCCCCATATTAATTAAGATTTAACTGTATATAGTTTTATTTTATTTTTTATAGTAATAATTATTGTGATTAATAACCTTTATATATATAGTCCAAGAATATTTCTAACCTTCCCTTCTCATATCCAATTATTATTCATCATAGCAACTCAACATTATATACATTACTATCATTATCAATTATTATTCAACTATATCTATTACAAATGAATTTAACTAGCTTAACTAGTTTTAAATTGTATTCTTCTATCTATCAGCCTGTGTCTCTCCAGTAACAGAACCTCCTTAATCCTGTTGCCATTCATAGGTCGAATTCTCCAAAAATCTTTATGAGCAAGTCCATCCAAAAAAATCTTTGCACCTTTTTGCTTATGGTGCCTCTCATATAATGCTGCCGTCCTCCGTTTATTTCTTTATCAGCTTGTCTTTAATTCTCAGTGGTAGTATCAAAAGTTTTGCAGATGGTATTTCATAAAGTATAAATTCTTTAATGCTTCTCACTCCTCCTGCGCCCTGTCTTTCGAAGTAAATCTTCTGTGTGGCTGCTCCCCCTTCAGACATTCCATCTTTTTCTCCCTCAGAGGAAAACCAGTTGCCCCAAATATCAGCAAGTTGAAAATCTTTATCTCTGACATCGTTAGTTTGTATTTGAAGAACATTCAAACGTTCAACGTTCTCATTTTTTCCTTCATATTTTGTTGCTAGTTGAGTTTCCTCTCAATTCTATTATGTGTGGCAGATAATTTTTGTAGTGCCGAAGAAATCATTTGAATCATTAGATTTTTACAGCACAAATTTTATTTATCAGCACAAATACAACAAAATGTAACAAAAAGACAACAGTAAAAATATTGGGTTTCTGCCTGGATGGTCTCTTGTGATGAGCCGAAGGACAGAGAATGGAAGTAGTGATCTTCATCCCATATTTGGGCATACCAGGAATTGTAAAAATCTAATAGATACCTTTCACCCTGGCTTCACTGATAACGGATAAGAGCCTGTGGCCTAATGGCTAAGATGTCTGCCTAGTATGTAATATAGCCCAGGTTCAAATCCCAGTAAGGGTATGGCTAGCTGATGAGAGCTAAATAGCTTGAAATAGATCTATACTAGTCTCCCTTTATTTATTTATCAGCACAAATACAACACACACACACACACACACACACACACACACACACACACACACACACACACACACACACATATACATATATATATATATATATATATATATATATATATATATATATATATATATATATATATATATGTATGTAGGTCTTTAGTTATTTGGGTTTTCTCCCACGTAAAATTGGAGATGTCTTGGCGATGTTTCGACGAAGTCTCATTCGTCATCTTCAGGCTCGTTTGCTCAGGACTCATGTTAGGGACTCATTTATCAATAAGGGCAGGCTTCCAAATGGCTGGCAGGCGGGAGGTATCATCCCGCCTGTTCATGCTGTATGGGTGTTTTTCTATCTCAATGGCTTCTTTGATTATTATGTTGTTAAAACTGATTCTATCTTACAGCATGGATCTCAAATACAAAATGACATTATGTCTAAAATTGTTCCCAACAGGTGATAGTCAATAAAATACTATGAATTTTTTTTAAAAAATGGCAACATGTAATATGTGAAATCAGCCAGAATAATTTGCTAGATGATACCTTCCTTTCAAACAGGACTTTAGAAACTCTGTGGAAAACTATAGGTTCATGTGTAAATAGTGTGCACAGATTGAACTTTAAGGTTGGCTTGTTCAGAATGTGGGTTGCCTTTGTTTCTGCAGAATCAAAAAAAAATCATGTATGGCTCTCCCACTGGAATTCCAGTTTCAGAAGTTATTTTTAAAGTATGAATAGTATAGTAGATGAGTTGCTTGAGATAGTAGCTTTGTGAATGTCAAAATCACTTGCTACTATAGAGCACTTGAGACACAGGCGGGCAAAAGAAAGTCTCTTTTGCTGGCCTAAGCTGGCAGGCTGCCGCGGACACAGAAGATGTAAAAATGTAAAAGGAAAAAGGCAAGAGCTTAAGTCAGGCTGGGCTAGTTGCTGCCAGAGTCGCCATGGATGACTTTGCTTAACTGTTTAAAAAAGCCTCTAAAAAATGCCCTCTACAGGAGACAAGAGAATGATGTGTCTCATCTACATCAGGAATTTTTCAGCTTTTAACCCTTGCTTAATTCTGATCGAGTGATCATAAAGTCAGACTAGATGAGGCACGTGGTTTTCCTGCCTCCTACTGTATAGGGCGGTTTTTTAGAGGCTTTTTTAAACAGTTAAGCACTAAGCAGAGTGATCCACTGTGAGTCTGGCAGCAACTACCTCAGCCTTTTTCCTTTTACATTTTTTTTTTCATGATGACAGTGGTGAGGCTCTGCCTCCCCTAACTGCATGCCCCTGGCAAGTACACTACAAGTCTTTTATATGTTCATCTCCATAGTACCAAATTATGTACTTTTTTTCCTCTTTTGCTGTAGCAGACAAACAATTAATTATCCTTTCTTTGCAAGTAATTTGCTATTCCAATAACCTTCCATAAAAAAAGAAAAGGACAAAAATGAATGAGTGTCAGACTACTGTGATAGACGTTTTCCCATTTTGCATGTGTATTATGGACACACATATAGTATATATGAAGAACTTTTATAGCACAGGCATGATGCTGACTTGATCATTTTGAAGAAAGAGCCAGATTCTGCAATACCTTGGATTCTAAGGACATTACTAGACTCAGGGTCTAATGCAATTTTCCCAAATAAACATTTTCTCACTACAATAGGAATTGTAATTATATTATATGCTTCATCTTAAATATTAGTAAACATAATTAGAATGTCAAGTATAAGCTAGGTGGCATTGAACTAGCTGATGACCCTTACTTTGTCAAGGACCTAGGTGTAGGTATGTTCCAAAGTTCATTCTAACAGTGTTGCTAAAAAAGCATTAAGAGTTGTAAATTTAATTTTGCACAGGTTTTTTTTTCTGGAAACATTGTATTGCTAATTAGAACTTATAAAACATATGCTAGACTAATCTCAGAGTATTGTTCAACTATTTAGAATCCCCACCATATATCTTACATGAGTACAATTCAGCAGGTTCCGAAGTATTTCACGGAAATTTTTTGCACTCTTCTTTACTCAATAGAATTTCCTGTATTACTAGGCTCAAAATTCTCAGTTTGGATAAGTAATGTTTTGCCTGTAAATGACTTTTTTGTTTTAATCACAAAGATACATGCACTAACAACTGCTTTAAACTCAATGCTTACAGTCATTTTAAACTTGACTGTAAAAAATATGATTTCTGCAATAGAGTTGTCAAAGTCTGGAATGCTCTACCTGATTCTACCTGATTCAGTTGTTTAAGTTACAAATTTTCACAGTTTCAGTTTCAAATTGACTTCCATGGACCTCACATCAGACTTAAGTGGTTAGTAGAGAAGGCATGCATAAGTGCACTAAGATACATATCGTCACTGTCACTGTATTTTTATTCTTTTATTCTTGTTCTCATTTTTGTTTGACAAATTCTAATAAATAAATAGTGATTTTTGTACTCCTGGATGGTATCTGAGTGTAAGAATTCAGCAAAATTCTTTTCCAATTTATTATTCAACATTTCCACATTTATTTTATTTCTCAATATGCAATGCAATACATATAAAGTCACAGAACTCACATTTCCACCTATTATATAGAACAAATTCCATATTCCTCTTTGCAATGATATTGGATTGAGCAAAGTGAAATAAATGAATATGGAAAAATTAATGTTAATGTAGATAAGATTGAGTATTAAAGTTGTCTGATAGGTAGAAGCATGCAAATATAGGAGGGAAATATAAGGTCAGAAAACTATTAGAAATGTCCTTCTGCCTTCCTTGCATAGAAGGTATTTTCCATACTGTCTCAAGATTCAAGTTGTAGGATACTTTGATATAAATTATACATTGAAGCAAAAAGGGGAAGCTCATTTTATTCAGGAGAAATCACAGGAAAAAAATATCATATTTTTAAAACCTCCTTTCTATTACAAAATATTTTTCCATAATGGCATTATACCTGATCCTCATTTCATCCACATTTAGCATATGTATCATTCATTGAAAGTAATAACAGAAATTTGCACAACATTGGAAAGGTGTGAAGATTCCCACAGATGATAAGATAGTAAAAAAAAAAAGAAAAAAAAAAAAAGAAACAGAATGTGCAGAAATGGATAGATCAACACTTGAAATTAAAGAAAAGGGAGACACAGAATATTTTGAAAAATGGGATTTGTTTTATCTATGGTTAATAACAGAAACAGAAGTTAGAACATTTAAAATTATAAACAAATGATTAATGGTACAATGAGGGCTAATTACGATGTGCTTATTATCAATATGATTTAATATTAACAGTTAAATATTAATATTATTTTGAGAAAATACTGTTATTGTATGATCATTACTAATGAACATTTTTATTACTATGAGGAAGATTATTGCTAAAACTCACTGTAACCAGACAACCCATTGTTTATATAGATATAAAAATTGTTGCTCTTTCTTTATACAATAAAAATAAAAAAATATATTTGAAAAAAAGAAAGTAATTTCAGACGTAGGATTTTTGCTAAGCAACTTCTGGAGTTCTATCATTCTTCTGGAATGAGAAGTTTGATTTCCCACCATCCAAGCTATGTAGAAAAGTCAAAGAAAATACAAGAAAATGCAGTTGTGCTGAATAAAAGAGAATCATTAAAAGAAAAATTCAGAATCTCCACAGTTTATACAGGACAAATTTGATGTTTTTATTCCTCATGCTATAAATGATTGGATTGAACAGGGGTGGAAGAATAGAATATAGAATAGTCAGCCCAAAATCTAAGTATGATGGGGTGTCAGAAGGACATCTCATATTGGCAAAAGATGCACTTAATAAAAGCATGGACACTACTGTAATATGTGGAATACAAGTTGATAAGGCTTTTAGCCTTCCTTGCTCAGATGGGATTCTTTGCACTACTTTGAAGATTGTAGCGTATGATATGATAATAAAAATAAAACAACCTAGGGCAACAATGATGTTGACCATAACCACTCCAAATTCGACTAGATTGGTTCCAGAGCAGGATAGCTTTAACAACTGTGGAATTTCACAGAAAAACTGATTTACAGTATTAGAACAGAAATGGGTGGAAAATGTGCCAGTGGTATGCAAAATTCCACAGAGAAGACTGGTAATCCAAACCAGACCTAGAATTTCAGTGCAGGATTTCCAATTAATCATTGTCTCATACTGGAGTGGGTTACAAATAGCCACATACCTATCATATGCCATCACTGTGAGGAGGAAGAAATTTGAAAGTGTAAAGAATGCAAAGAGAAAGACTTGAGCAACACAACCAAAGTAAGAAATGTGTCTGGTGTCCATCAGAGAATTTATCATGGATTTGGGAACAATGGCAGAAACAGAGCCTAGGTCCTGCAATGCCAAATTCATCAGGAAGAAATACATGGGTCTGTGCAATCGATGGTCAGAAGCTACTGCAGATACGATTAGAAGGTTTGTTGTTAGAGTTGCTGAATATAACACAAACAACAAGAAAAAATGTAAAAGCTGCAATTGCCGATTTTTTGAGAATTCCAGGAGGAAAAAGTAAGATATTGTGGTTTGATTATCCATGTCTCATTTATGACAAAGTTGCACAGTATAACTGCAAGGAAGAGATGCAATTTGACAGAGTTTGGCAAAGGGCATTTTGAATTGTGTTAAGAACAGAAAACAAAGAGCAACTTAAAGAATCAAAAGAATAAACAGAAGATCATACCGTGGAAAGATTCATTATAGGATGAAAATGTTGGACCCTAACAGCTAATGTTTAACCACCTGTACTCAAGAACCAACCATCAACCTCACATATTTCCTTCTTTCCTCTTTCCAGTTCTGTTACTTCATCTACTGATCAAAGGAATTAGGAAACCCTGCTCAAATACATTTTCAACTATGGAAAATTACTGGGAATGTTTGGACTATTCACAATCTCTCACCAGTTGCACAGACTTGTGATATGTTGGACAATTGGAGGATGCACTTTGTATGTGCCTTGTGCTTTTAGAGGAAATAAATAAAAAATTAATTGCTAGATCATTTACTTGGAAATCTTCAGGTCAGAAAATGCAACATTGTTTTTTGTCTGTGTGTCTCTGTGTTTATGTGAGAAACATATATTTTTTCTTGGTTGCCCTAGCAAGGAATTAAGAAAAATAGCAGACTAAGCTTTTAAACTAAGACATGCATTTTATATTCCTAAACATATATTTAATGGTACATATTTAAAAATGGAACTTTACTTACAATAGAACTGGTATCTTGATATTCATTAGATGGGATTATGCTTGATTATCCAATTGTAAATAATTTCTAAAGAAATCACAAATTAGCAGAATAAATTAATGAATTTTCTTGTGAAACAATCAGAAACTTTTAAAAACAAAAGATAAAATATATTGGGAAATGTTATCATCCATTATTTTATTCAGAGAGATTTAAAATGACTTTTTCTCTCACTTATTTAATTTCATGACTAAATTATTTCAAATGCATCAAGATTTGATATAAATTTCTGCAAATTTGAACTGTTTTAAGGAACAAACATTGATTTATTCCATACAGTGTGCATGGAAATCTCACCAAACTTGATTCTGATTCACAATCTACTATGTAGGGTCCAAATTCCTGAAAATAATTTTTTTAAAAAAAAATTGTAGTCTCTCTGAAAATAGCCTAACTTTTTATATCACTACCAAAGGAAAGCATTTGATTAACTTCTCTTACCAGTCAAAAAATTAAATCAAGCCTGAGTTATAAAATATTTAAATAAACACTAATTTCACATAAAAAGGAAACTTTTCTAAACTTTCTACTTTTAGAAAATTTTGTCTTCTGTTATATGGTTTTAAGAGTGTTAAATATCTCTCCAGGAAATAAATGCTGTTTCAGTAATTTTCATCTAATTAAATAACTGCACAGTGAAAGATGTTTTTATTTTAAATATTTATTAATATATCTTCCATTTCTCTCAAGAGTCTTGCACAAAAAAGCTAAAAACAAACCTGATTTCTGTGTGCTTATTAACATAATTGGCTATTAACAACTCTATAGATACTTCTAAATGCGTCAGTACCAGTTATCACATTGCATAATAATTGCCTGACAGCAAAATGAACAGATTTTATTATTTTTCATACTCTGGTACCTTTTACTTGAGTAATGAATATTTGCAATGATTACAAAGTAATGATGCAATATTTAAGAACTATGCACATCATGATACAAGAATCAGAATATCCTTAGCAGTGGTGGGTCGCAGGCGGTATTCCCCATACGGGCATACCAGAGCCTGCCCAGAGCACCAGATACCATTCCTGTATGGTGCCCCAGAGGGCTCACCCACCCACCTGAGCTCCTTACTGGTCTTTCAAGTCCTTGGCACTTCAGCGCATGGCATGTACAGTGCCTGTGCGATGCTCCACTGAGCAGCAGGAGCATCGTGGAGGCTCACAGAGGCAGTAAGATGTATGCATGTGCTGCATGTGTGTATGCAAACATTGCATGCATCCATGTGGATGCCACCGGGTCCGTTCCAACCATACCAGTTGGAATAGGATCTGGAACCCACCACTGATCCTTAAAGGCAGATTATTATGATGACCAAACCTTTCTCCGTATCTGGCAACTTTGAGAGGAAGGAAAGAATAGATGGAAAGTGCACAAAAATTGAATATTCCATTTGGGAATTCACAGCATATATGGGGGGAGATATGGCTTACATATGCTCCACTAAGCAGTTAGAGACAAAGACAACAGTGCCCATAGGTGGAGGGGCAAGGGTGGTTACATTGGTAGTACAGCAATGCTTCTTGTGAGATATACATATATTTTCTACAGGTGTTTTCTACAACTCTTGATGATCTCAAGAGGGTTTCAATTCCTCCAGTACTCACTGACTCTGGTCAACCTCATGAGAAACACAGTGATTCATGCAGTTAGAATGTTGGGTTGACAATTTGCAAGCCCATGTTTGAAACCAGAGTACTGCTATACGTTGAGATGAGCTCCCATCCTTTGCTCTAGTTTGTACTCAGTTCAAAAGTGTGCAAATGTGAGCAGATTAGGGGTACCACTTTGGTGGCCACATTAATGGGAACATGAAAGGAACCCCTAACTGAGCATTCCCTGGGCAATGGTTATATACCTAACTAATCTTTTCAATCTGGAAGCACCAACATGAAAGCAGAAGCATTCTGCTTTCTTCCTTATTTGTATTTTGGATTGAATCTTATTCTTATTTTACAAACACAATATGTCTTGACATAATGTCTGTAACTAGTGGATAAACAATGGAGCCACAGTGACCTGCTTTAAACTTGGGAAGAAGGACAGCATTAAAAAAAATCAAACTGCCTTGTGTATAACGGGAAGGAAAGGAAAGGAAAGCAGAACCAGGCTTTTCAGATTATAAAAATATAATTCCAGTTAAAAGTTGAGAAGTTGATTTCCTTGACTGCTGAAAAAGCAGATACATGGTGCTTCAGAATAAGATTCTATTTTACAGCATGGATAGTAGTAACAGCTCTTCTTCATCATAATATGTCATTCTCAAAAGCAAATTTCCTTTACCCAGGAAATTTCTCCTCCTCCAGAAGTGATAGCTAATAAAGTAATGGGTCATTTAAAAAACATGGCAATATGTGATATGTGAAACCAGGGAGAATAATTTGCCAGATGAAATCTTTTTTTCTTCAAAGACTTTGAAAACTCTGTGGAAACCTCAGACTATACATTCATGTGCAAATAGTTTGCATTGTTTGAACTTTAATGTTGGCTTGTTTGGAATTCTTGGAGCTGCCTTTTTTTCTGCAGAAGGAAATAAATCCCATAGATATCTCCCATTGGAAATCCAAGGCTAGAGATTATTTAATATACTGATTCAGTAGTTAAATTGATTCAACCAATGATTTTGTGAAAGCAGTTATTATTCTGTGGTATATGAAATGTTGCTGAACATCATTCTTAGGGTGTCTAAGAAATTATGGCTTGCAATGCTCTAGTTAACAAAGGTTCTGTTTGAGTGGTTGAACCCTCGTTTTAGGTTGCAGTCCTTTTGAGCTATTTACTTTAAAGAAACAGAGAAAAGTGGCAAGAAAACTATACTTCCATTTCTGTGGAAGAACAAGCAAAAAAGCAAGATAGGTGCATAATTAATATTTTAGTTCTTATTCTACAGATGGTTGGGTTGAAAAGGGATAGATGAGAAGAATATAGGTCAGAATAAACAAATTGCAGCATTTGATTCATATGAAATAATTGTCAGGCAGTATAATGGCAATTGAGAAGACATTTTGAAGAGTTTAATAACATATTTTGATTTCTCATTTGTATTAAGAAAGTCTGCAGATTTAAAGCTGAGGTGACTGGAAGGATTGTTTTGACTCTTATTTCCTGAATAAAGGGTGAGAGAGGATATGTTTGTGTATAATCTTCACATAGCTTCAAAGCTTTTCTTACTTTATGTGAAAGTCTCTGACAGACATGTGAATAGGGGCTTGATGGATTAGAAAACAATACCCATGCAAACTGCATAAATGCAACTTTGCCATACACAATCTACACTATAGATTCTTGACTGTGTATAGGTTTCACATGAAGACACATTCTGGAATATCAAAAATATTAAAAATAGCCCACTGCTTAACATGAACAATGCATTAATTACATTCATGATGAGTCAAAATTAGAAGTTAATAGCATTCTATAATTTCTCCAGGTTGAAACACATTGTGCTATTCTATGTAGAGTGTAAAGTCATCCTCATATCATATAGACTGTAGCTGATTAAGATCTTGTAACTATTTTTAGGCACATGTCATTATAATGCCATTCATTTAATTTTCAGAGCACTATAAAGGTAGTCTAAGTTTTGTATAGGTCTTATTTCTTCCACTACTCTAACTACTAATGCTATAAGATCACCAAAATTCAAATGTGCATAATTTTCTTTGGCTGACTACATTTTAAGGTAGTTATGAATCTTGCTTTTCATAAAGTGTTTTCCCCCTTTATTGTCATTTTGAAAACTTTAATTGTTGAATTAATTCTATGGTTAGATTTCAAATACTAGATTTTTACATTACTTTGCCATCCTTAGACTTGGTTGCTATCAGTAATTCCACCATATTCATTCATTCCAATCTACTAATCCCTCACTTTGGAGTTCTCTGGGTTTACAGCAAGAGCTCCTTTGCAAGGCTAAACAAAAATGCAGTAAATCTGAGCAAGAGCCATTCTTAAAAATTTGTGTCCCTATGGCATATCTAGTGACAGATACTGTCCAATGATTTTCAGTCTTTTATAGCATAATCAGAAATTCCCAAGGTGTCTGACTGTCATAATTCCATCCACAAGGACTGCCTCAAAATATGTGGTGCTTATCTTTTTTGTTTCCTATTAGGACAAAGGCAATGTTCTAATTATGAATAAATCTCCATTCAAATTATATTTATATTGATTTTATATTGGAGCAGTTATGTGATGGCTGCAGAATAAAGTATCAGTGGAAACTTCAAAGAAAATATAATCATAAAAAGTAAAAAAAAAAAGGTAAACTACAAGTCTTGTAAATGTTCAACTCCATAATAGGAACATTTATCAAATTATGACAAACAATTTATTAACCTTTCTTTGCAAGTCATTTGCTATCCCAATAAACCTTCTATAATGAAAAGAAGAAAGGCAAAAAATGAATGATCTTTGGGAAAGTTTTACCCCTAGGGAGCACCTGAGTATATGAATTCAACAAAATTTGTTTTATTCAACCTTTCTGCATTTATTTTGTTGTTCAATATGCAAAACTATACATTTAAAGCCACAGAACTCATATTTCCAGTTTTTAGACAGAATAGATTTCATATTTCTGAGGTATTGATAATTGGATTGAGCAGAGGTAAAAAGAAATGGATATGGGAAATGTAATTTTAATCTAGGTAAGAATAAGCATTAAAGAAAGTTCTCGGACAACTAAAAAACATGCAAAAATATTTTTAAAAATGTAAGGTGAGGGAAAACTAGTGGAAGAGGACTTTTGCATAGAAGATATTTTCCACATTGTCTTCAAATTCAATATGTAGGATACACTGATTGAGGAATGATGAAATGTTTGTTTTAAAAGAAAATAAAACTTTTGAAACAAAAAAAAGAAAAATAAAATAAAATCGTATGGATGAAAATTGCTGGTATCAAAAAAGCTTTGTTCTATGAATCTGGATTTCTATTAACATAAAATCATTAATTGCTCAGATTGAAATTTGTGCAATTATTAACCTCATTTTATGATTTATAGGCATTGATTATTGTTGCTGATATTTGCACATATTTGCAAATATTTGCTGATAGTTGGATTTTACCAATGATCTGTAATTTTTGAAATTTATTTAAAACTGAGGAATAAAATACTGAAAATTAAAAAAATAAAATAAATACCAATTTGCTCCATTAAAGATACAAATAAATTTCTCTTAAAATTTATATTTTTAACTGATTTATTTGTCTTTATAGATTATGTCTTCTATGCATTAAAGAGTATTAAATATCTTACAATTAAGTCAATGCTGTCCATTAATGATCATATAGTGAAACAATCTGCAGTCGTAGAAATTTCTATTCTGAACGTTTATTAATTTTTGTTTCTCTCAAGAGAGTTGTACATAAAAATTAAACTCACTTATTTGTGATTATTAATATAGTTAGAAAACATGAGTAACATTGATTCCTTTGTGCTTATTAACATAATTGGCCATTAATATCACAATAACTTCCTCCAGGAACAGTTATCATATCACATAGAATAATAATATTTCAGATTATTAACAGAATGGGGCTTCAATGTGAACTGTGAGAGGTGAAAATCAACTGAAAAGAGATCCCTGACACATATTTCATCATTTGTGATTCTCTTTGAGCTCCAGTTTTTTTTTTTAAAATCCCAACCTCTCTTCTTCGTGCCATAGGCAGGGGAACAGCTTGACCTTGGCTAGATATGTCCACATTATTAAAGCACAGGTTGAAAATAATTCTACAAATTACAAAGAGAAAAGGCAGAAAAGAAAGATCAGGAAACCAATACGTACCTAGTGGAATGACAATACGTAGTTACAAAACAAAATCTGGTATGCAACATTGCATAGATAATTCCTGTAGAATTCCTACACTAGAATTATAATTTCAGTGCAGGATTCCCAAGTCATCACCATCTCAGAGTGCAGGGGATAGTAAATAGCAACATATCAATCATATGCCATGACTATCAGGAGGGATAAATCAGAAGCTTCAAATGAGAGAAAGATTTGAGCAATACAATCAAAGTAAGAGATGTGTCTGTTGTCTATGATAGAATTTATCATGGATTTGGGCACAATGACTGAAATAATGCCCATGTCCTGCAGAGCTAAATTCATTAGAAAGAAGCAAATGGGGCTGTGTAGTTGATGGTCAAAAGCTACTGAAGAGATAATGAGACTTGCTGTTACAGATGTCAGCTATAGCACAAAGAAGAACAAGAAATGCAAAAGCTGCACATTTTTTGAGAATTCCAGGAACAAAAAGTAAGAAACTGTTTTTCCATATGTCTTTAAGAGAAAGTTGCAGGGCATAACTGCAGGGAAGTGGCATATTGATATATAGAGATAATAGTAAACAAAAAAAGTGTAAAGCATGCACAGAATGAAGAGAGTATGAGTCCATGGAAAAAATGAATGCATGATTGGCATATCAGAGTATTCTCACATAAAATGCATAATATACGAGGTGGATACAATGTTGTAAATGATCCCGACTCTGTCAAGGACCATGGGGTACTCCTATCAAATGATCTAAGCAGCAGAACTCACTGTAACAGTATTGCCCAAAAGGCATAAATAGTTGTTAACCTAATCTTGCGGAGCTTCTTCTCCGGTAATATTGTACTGCAAACAAGGGCATACGAAACCTTTGCTAGATCAATTCTCAAATCCAACTCATCTGTCTGGAATCAGCACTGTATATTGACATTAACATGGATTAGAATGAAATAATCACATCCTCCTAAAAAGTTGAGTTCATTCAGCAAAGCATTGCAAAATCATAACTAGAACAGTTGTATAATGTAGACAAGACATATCCACGGATAAAGCAAGAAAACAAGACTGCAAAATCTAATAGAGCACTATCAATGTATAAGAAAATTTCATGTCCCTTTAGCTGAAAGCCCCTCATTTTCCTCTAAGTAAGTTACGTATGTCACCTAGGATTTAATAAGTACCTACAAATGCATTTATAACGAGCCCTAAAGTACATGGTGAATCTTCTTTTTTCTATACATTTACAAAAATATTGTAAGTGTAGTGGCAGAGATATCAGAAAACAGTGATATTGCTTTTGGTATATATTATTAGCTGTTTGGATGATATTCAATATTTCTCAAGGACATTTCAATAAGATATCATCCTTGGTTTCCTTGTTCCCTTCTCCAAGTATTGAACCAGATAACATGCCCTGTCTTTTCCATTTTGTATTAAGCTGTAAAACTCTTGAAAACCTTTTTGATGTTCTAGTAGAATTATGTGTCATCTTAATTTAATTGCTTTATTTTTTTATTTCTCATGGTTATCAAAAGGATATATGAAATATTATCAGTTCACACAGAGCTTTCACACCCTGCCACATGTCTGCTCCTGCCAAAGCATTTCTAAAGAAAAGAAATATTCTGAGCTAAATAATCTGAAAACCCACTGGACATAGAAGTTAAGGCATCAGGCTAAAAACCAGAAGACTTAAACTTCTATTCTGTCATAGGAATTTAGCCAACTACATGCTTTTGGGTCAGTCCCTTTCTGTCAGACCTTGAAATGAGGCTATGGCAAACACCTTCTGAAAAAAAATGTTGCCAGGAAAAATATAGCAACTTGTCCTAGCAGTTGCCAGACTTGAGGCTGACTGAAAGAAGCAAAATATCAAAGTTTGTAAGGAAATGATCATTTCAGGAGGGAAGTCTTATAGAGGACTATCTATTTTAGAAACCCTGAAGTTTTAGCTACCATATTAAGGACCAATCAATCAATCAGAATAGAGTTGGCAGGGATCTTTGAGGTCTTCTAGTTAAACCCCCTGTTCAAGCAGGAGTCCAGTCTCTTTTTAAAGCATTAGAGGGACCAGCATTAGAGAGGAGCCATTACATACAGGAAATCACATGAAAAATATAACATATTTAAACCTCCTCGGCATTTTGCTTCTGCATTTTACTATGAGCTGCAATTGCACAGTGAATAGAATGCATTACGGCAGGCTACTTCTGTTGATCACTGGCGGCCAGCAGTTTGGCAGTTCAGATCTCACTGGCTCAAGGTTGACTCAGGCTTCCATATTTCTGAGGTGGGTAAAATGAGGATCCAGTTTGTTAGGGGCAATAAGCTGACTCTCTAAAACTTTAGAGAGGACTGTAAAGCAGTATATAAATCTAAGGGCTATTGCTATTTCTACCTCTTTCCCCCAGTCACATTACACTTCATTAAACATAAAGAATTATTAGTGTGTAGGATGCCAGAGCTGCCGAACATCCATATTTAGCATCTGTAAAGTATATTGACAGTAAATAGAAGTGCAGAACATTGGCTAAACTTTGCCTCCATTCCAAGTACACATTATATCATATTTTCACATGAATAAATGAAAAGAGAGGAAAAATAAAAAAATATAATGCATAGAATATAAACAATGTCAAAAGAAATTGTCAGAATCTCCACAGTTTAGAAAGGACAAACTTGATACTCTTATTTCTCATGCTATAGATGATTGGATTGAACAGGGGTGGAAGGAGGGCATACAGAACAGTCAATCCAATATCTAAAGAAGATGCAGTGTTAGAGGAAGGTCTCAGATAGGCAATGAATCCACTTAATACTAACATAAACACTACCGTAAGATGGGGAATACAAGTAGATAAAGCTTTTTGTCTTCCTTTTTCAGAAGGGATTCTTAACACTGTCTTGAAGATCACTGCATAAGATACAACTATAAAAGTAAAACAGCCTACTGAAGCAATGACATTGGCCACAAGAATTCCAATCTCAAGTCGATTTATGCCAGAGCAGGCTAGATTCAGCAATTGTGGAATTTCACAGAAGAATTGGTTGACCACATTAGAACAAAAAAGGATGGAAAAAGTGCCAGTGGTATGCAGCATTCCACAGAGGAGACCTGAAACCCACACTACAATTATTATTTCAGTACAGTATTTCCAATTCATCACCAACTCATAGTGCAGGGGAAGGCAAATGGCAACATATCGATCATATGCCATGACTGTCAGGAGTGAGAAATCAGAGGCTTCAAAAGAGAGAAAGAGAAAGTATTGAATAACACAACCAAAGTATGAGATGTGTCTGGTGTTCATGAGAGAATTGATCATGGATTTGGGGACAATGATTGAAACAATGCCCAGATCCTGTAGAGCCAAATTCATGAGAAAGAAGTACATGGGGCTGTGCAATCGATGGTCGATAATGACTGCAGAGATGATCAGAAGATTTGTTGTTACAGTTGTCAGATATAACATAAAGAGAAAGAAGAAATGCAAAAGCTGAAGATGCCGATGTTTTGAGAATTCCAGAAGCAGAAAATAAGGCACTGTGGTTTGATTCTCCATTTTTTTTAATGACAAAGTTGGCGTAACTGTAAGAAAATAAAGGAGAGAGATTCAGTTAGATAAACATTTTGGAGGTGGCATTTTGATATGTGGTGAGAATACAAAACATAAAGGAAACATAAAACATGGATAGAATGAACAGAGGATCACAATATCGAGAAAAGAGATGTAGGATTGTCATATCAGAGTACACTGTTTACCATTTTTATCCATCTCTACAAAAGGACCAACCACCAACCATTTTTCCTTCTTTCCTCTTTTAAGTTGTGTTATCATGTAGTAATCAAAAACATTGGCTAAGGTTAGAACAAAGTTGGTTTAGGTCCATTTTCATCAATGAAAGATAACTCAGAAGAACTGGATCCATCATAATTTGTCTGAACTCTTGTTGGTTTCTGGTAGTGTTGGAAAATTGGAGAATTCCTATGTGTTTCTAGAAGAAAGGGAATGTAAATCTACCCAATAATTATAAAATAATTTGCTATATCTCTTACTCTAATCTCTGAGTATGTATGGGTTTATGTAAATGATGGCACTGTTTTTATCTCAGTTTCCCTATCAAATTAGGCTAAAATAGTAGCACAAAAAGTTTTTAAACTAATACATGAACACAAGTTTATTAAACATGTGTTTAATAACGTAGTATTAAATAGAAAATGATAGAACTTAAGTTACAACATAACTGCTATTTTGAAATTCACTTGCTGATAAACACACAATTATATCAGTGTTAAATACATTTAAACAAAAGAACTCAAAAATCAGCAGAAAAAATTAATAAATCCTGTTATCCAACAATCAGGAAAAAAAGAAAACTCCATTGGAAAAAAATAGTATCCTGTAAAATACAAACAATGTTTGTAGTAGAGTTTAGACAGACAATGAGACATAAGTTATTGCACCTTTGAACTTTGACAGCATTTTTTTCAACAATGTTGAAAGCCATATTAGCATATATTCAACAATAATCATTAATTGTTTAAAAACAGAGAAATAAAAACATATTTACCATGCATTTCTTTTTTCCATATAAAGATAGATTATGAGATATCTTTACCATTGCTAAATAAGCTATTAGGCTTCAGTTCATGCATGAAGGTTTGGTCCAAATTTGTGCAAATTATAACTGCTTTTTATTCTTCATAATTATTATTATCACAATTATCAGTAACAAAGGTACTAATTGTTAATTCATTGTTTAAAGTCTATGTAGAAATCTCTCCAAATCTGACTTTACCATTAGGTCAATGCTGTCCCACTAATTTTCATGTAGTGAAACATCTATATGCAGTCATAGATATTTCTATTCTGAATGTTTATTAATTTTATTTCCCTCAAGACATTTGTACACCAAAATGAAACTGACTTATATGTGTTTGTTAACACAGTTAGCAAATGTGAATAAAACTGATTTCTGTGTGCTCATTAATTTAATTGACCATTAAGAACACAACAGCTTCCTCCAGGATTAATTAGCATATCACATAGAATAATAATACCTCATATTATCAACAGAATGATGGCTGCAGTGAAATTTGTGAGAGTTGAATAAAAAATGTGTCAAGACTTCACCATTTGTGATTCTCTTTGATCTCCAGTTTTTAAAAATCTCACCCTCTATCCTGCATGCCACATGTAGGGGAAGAGCTTCAGCTATCTTCAGCTATCTTCCTCAGCTATCTTCTTAGGAAAGCATGACTCTTGAAACAAATCATAGTTCAAAAGGTACTTTTACTGAGAGAAGTGACAGCAGAGAAGTCATGTGGAGTCTGGAGATTCTTGTGCAAAATGTTAAGCTAATTTCCCCTGGTCAACCCTCACCCAGTGTTCCATACTCACCAATAGCCAATATGGTGCTACCAATAGCCAATATGGTACCATGAGATCTCTGAGGTAGGAAGTTGATAACAGATCATTCTCAGGGTGCCTTGGGTAACAGGGTAGAACTGGCTGGAGGGAATGCATCCTAATGCCTCGGACCTTGACCCTAATTCCCATGCAGTTACAGCAAAAGTGAAAACATTCAAAGCATTCAATTCCAAGAAGCATACCCACAAGAAGCATCCCTCCTCCTTTTCAGAATGGCAGCATTCCATCAGGAACTAGATATTGATCTTGGCTAGGTATGTCCACATATCTAGAAGTGGATAATAATTCTGCCAATTACAAGGGGAAAAGAAATACCAGGAAACCTACAGAAACCAAGTGGAATGCCAGTAGTTACAGAGGAAATACTGTATTTTTGTAGTATAAAACACTCCTTTTTTCCTCCAAAAAGAGCCTGAAAACCTGGGTGCGTCTTATACACTGAATACAGCATTTTTTACCTCCCAAAACCTTCACCAATATGGCCATACATACCCTTATGGAGGCTTTCAGAGAGCTCTTGGGGCTGGTGAGGGCAGAAGTGAGGAAAAAGCTGGCCATCCCCCCCCCCCCAGTAGCCTCCAGCAGCACTCTATAAACCTCCATAAGGCTATGCATGCAATTTATTTGACAAAAGTTTTGCTCGTTTTTGCCCCCCACCCCTCAGGAGCACTTTGCAAGCCTCACCAAGGCTATTTATGGCTTTTTAAAAAACACCGGACCCATTTTCATGAAAAATTGGCTGTTTTTTGGAAGGTTTGCAGAGTACAATTTTTTTTCCCTTTTGGAAACCTCTTTAACTGTTTGTTGAGAATTACATTGAACAAATCACAGAAAATTGTTCATAAAAAGATTTGCAGAAATCTAATATCTGCTTTATCTTTATTCTTGATACAATGCTGACTTTTTCACCAAACCAAGGCTCACACAGACAGACATCCTCAGATGCAAGTGGCATTACAAATTAGAAAGATACTTAAAGCTGTATGGAATCATTCCTTTTCTCCACACAAAATGAAAATCGGAGGTTCATGGATTAGAATGAAATAATCACATCCTCCTAAAAAGTTGAGTTCATTCAGCAAAGCAGTGAAATGTCTGTGCTAATGCTAATTTCCATTGAAGAATCTTTCATTCTTTATAATGATCATGTGGGAAAGATATCAACATGTTAATTATTTATTTAAATCATTTTTGTATCTGTATTGAAATCTCTAACAAATTGGATTCTGATTCATAATATCTTTAAACCTACTCTTAAGTCCACAATTCTGAATAGAAATCTTTAAGAAAACCTTTGTTGTGTTCCCTAAAATAGCCTAACTTCATTTGCTGTCACCTCTGAACACTACTTTGTTATCATTTAATTAGCTTATCTGCAAAACTGAAAAAATATGAAGCTAAGGTAGATAGATAAAAAACCAGACATATTTAAATAAATACCAATATGCTGCTGTAAAGAAGGAAATTCTCTTTCTGTTAAGCTTTTCATACATGAGTAACTTATTATTTATTCCATAGATTTTGTCTTGTTATATGCTTTAAGGCTGTTAATATCTCTCCACTGAGCAAAATCTGTTCCCCTAATTTCATGTAGTAAAACAGCAAGTTGCTGTTGAAGAGATTCTGATTTTATATCTAGAGAGTCTTGTACACCAAAATAAAACCAGCTTCTATCTTCTTATTAAAATAATTAGCAAACAAAAATAAAATTGACTTTGGGCTGCTAATTAACTGAATTAGACATAAACAACTATATAGTTACCTCCTCCATGACTATTTATCATACAGCATAATAATGTCTCAGAATGATATTAATAGAATTGGGGCTGCTATCATACCAGCAGTCAAAACTGTAGGAGACAAAGTATGGATCAAGTGAGAAGACCTGACTAAAGCAATTTCTACAACAGTTTTGGTATTTGGGATTCTATATCACTTCCAATTTTAAGAAAGTCCATCCTCAATGCTTCCCACCATGGATGGGAGAAGAGCTAAGAACTGGGCCAGTTAAGTCCACATCATTAATACAGGGGTGGAAAATTCAAGTTTGTCTGTAAAACAATTAGAGGAAAGATGGATATGACGATTAAAGAAATCAATAGAAATCTAGAAATCTTGCCAATAGAATAAGGTACACAATAAAACTATACAAAATTGTTGGCATTTGTGGAGGCAGCCCAAACAAGCAAGATGATTAATACATTGTTTGATTCCAAGCTACACCCCTTTGTAGTCTGCACGTAGCTGTCTAGCAACTTCAGATATATACTAAAAAAAAGGCTCATAATATGAGATACAATGTAAACCTACAGAGACCTATAAAATATCAATAATAGCATAAAAAGTGCAGTAAATGTAATAGGAATGAATAAAAAAATCGCAAAGAACAAGATACACAGCAAATAAAAAGAGTTATATAAATACATGTGTTAGAAACCAAGTGTATACTGTATATCCCCAGTTTTGTTGAGGAATAACCTTTGTTTTTTTGGCAATAAATTGTTCCCTGCAATAAGATAATGTTAGATATTTCCCCCTCCATGCACTCTGTATTATTAAGAGCCATAGTGGCACAGCAGTTACAATGTAGTGCTGCAGGCTGTTTCTGCTGGTTGCCAGTTACCAACAGTTTGGCAGTTTGGGTCTCACCAATTCAAGGTTGACTCAGCTTTCCATCTTTCTGAAGTTGGTAAAATGAGGACCCAGATATTTGGGAGCAATATGTTGACAGTAAATCGCTTCGAGAGTACTGTAAAGCACTATGAAGTGGTATATAAGTCTAAGTAACATTGCTATTGCTATTTCCCCAGAAGAATCTATCCTCTTCTCCTCTCTCCTCAGCCTTCAAGGCAACCTCAGCATCTGAAGATAAAATCAAAACAGCCACCAGCACATCCACCTTAGGAACCTGCACTAAAGTCAAAAGGTCAGAATCAATCAAATAGAGAGAGTTTTAGGAAGAAGTGGGCCGAGCATTCTTAGCTGTAGCAATCCACTGCCTCTTAAATACATCCAAAAACATCCCAGGAATGGGAAAAGCATTTCAGCCACTGTCGGAAATCAACAAACCCTGGACAGTATCAGGAAAAGTTGGAGCCTTCCCAAGGCGGAAGTGGTCTTCGCTTTTGACAGCAGAGACTTAAACAGAGAAGGATTAAACAGGCCTTTAGAAACTGGTAATGCAGGCTGTTCTCTGTCTCCCTCGGAAAACTCACCCTCCCCTGGGATTTCTCCATCAGATAAAGGAGATGGACTACTAGCTGAAATGCCAGGAGAAGATGGTTCAGTCTATGCTCCCTGATAACCAGAGGGATCCCCCCCAGGGAAGCCCCTGTGCTGCTGTGAATCTCTTTGTGTCTGATGGTCAACCCCCTGAGCTTGCTGAAACTCCTGTCCAATTGCCTGTGATATCCATCTTCTGAAATATTCAGGCATCCCCTGTTCTGTCAAGTTCACTGGGGGGGATCCCCGCATCAGAGGGCAATACCTTTGCCCCCTGTGTCTCTCTCTCTGAAATTTCCCTATAAGACCTTATATCGATGGACAAAGCCCTTCCAGAGTTCCGGGACGTAGATGGACCAGCTGCTGTATCCAGTTCTACATTGTCAACTTACTGACTCAGAGTATCAGGCAACCAAACTATAGATGCATGCTTGGCTCCTACAGTTTTAGATCACTTAGTGCCTTGAGATCGCTTGTTGATCCTGTTAAATTCACGATCTAAGGCCTTTTGCCTCTGCTTGGCAGCTTTTTCTTCACTCTAGAGGTTCTTTTTTGAGCCCTGGACTTAGCTTTGATCTTAGTGGCTGCTGCTACGCTAGTTGACCTAGGCTTGGTAACAGCATTAGTATTAAATTCAGACCCCAGAGAAGAGTAAGCCAGGTCCATGCATGACAAAGTGCTGTTGTCAGCCATTCTTGCTGGATCACTGAAACCTTGGCATTAGAAGGAATGTGATTATAGACATGAATCACCACTCAGTTGCCACAGCTGTGGCCAGTAAAATTCAGAAATAAATCCCCTCCCAATCGGAATTGGCTGGGGTTAGTCACTTGAGGTCAGTCTAGATGACCTTTTAAGGATTTTTCCCACACAAATCCAGAATTTCAGTTTCAGTTTGAATTTGAATTGGCTGAATTCATTGACATGGGAGTGATCTAGATGACCCGAATCCCCCGCTCTGTAAGTCTAATGAGAAATCCCGTCTCTGTCAATGAGCTGTCTAGTCACAAATTAACTGCCTCTAATAGAAGACTGCCCATACTTCTGAGTCAGGTAGCCCGTGCACAGTAAAACCCGTTGGAAAAAGGCAGGAAAGAGAACCTTGTCACAAAATGGCTCCTTGTGCTGTCACTGCTGAGGGAAATGCTGTGGCTGTGGGTGAAGCAACAGCCTCATTAAGAATAGTGCTACTCCAGTTGTGCAGCCTCTCCCCTTAGCAATGAAAGTCAGATTTGTCAAAAAAGGATTTCCAACACAGGAGAGAGGAACTGCTCCACTGCAGCACTGTAGCAACTAACAAACAATAAAGCAATTCGGCAGGCAACAAAATGCTGAGCCTAAGGTGAAAGGAGTACTGCTGCCATGCTGCTGTTCCTACAAGTGGAAAGAGCCCTTTAAACAGTGAACTTTTTTTCTCTTGCCTATGCTTGTTCCATAATTGAAACCGAGCCTCTGAAGAACACAGCTATACATATACGGCTTATATCAGCAACTTCCTGTCAAGTGAAGGATATTTGCTTTGATTATAAAGTAAGCATTCGATCTGTAAGAAGCACATATATTAAGACAGATTGATAGGATGAGAAACCTCACTATGTATTTGTCAATTTCACAGCTTTAACTGGGTTGAAAGGATAAAAGTCATAGCCATAAAATGAAGAGAAACTGAACACCCCATTGGGAGGGCAGAGCATATACAGCAGTGGTTCTCAACCTTCCCAACGCCGCAACTCTTTAATACAGGTCCTCTTGTTGTGGTGACCCCCAACCACAGAGGAACGGTGTCTCGGTTCCTAAGAGCATCAAATATATGTGTTTCCGAGGTCTTAGGCGACCCCTTTGAAAGGGTTGTTCGACCCCCAAAGGGGTCCTGACCCACAGGTTGAAAACCGCTGATATACAGGGAAGCATAAAAGTCATATATTCTGCTAAGCAAATAAAAATAAAGAATGAAGTGTATTTAATTGGCAGTAAAGGAAGTAAATTGACAAAGTCATTATAGCACAACTATGATGCTAGCATAACTCCTGTTATATATGCACCAAAACCTCACATTTATATATGACATACTTCTTTCATTGGATCAGTGGATTTTTTTTGTTCCACCAGAACTCTTCACCTCAAAAGTGTTTCAGATCCAGTAGGCCTTATTGGCTGTAATCAACCTCATGTCTTCCTTGTTGCCATTTTGAATTGAATTTTTATCTTATTCTTATTTTACAAATCATGCTTAAACAAAACATGTCTTAACATCATGCCTGCAAGTGGAAAATTACATAGCAATGACAAAAACAATTCTGACAACCTGCTCCAGGAAATGAGGAAAGCAATCCAAAAAACAAACTATCTCCAAGTTAACTCACCTCCCTTTTTATACAAAGGAGAGAAAGGAAAATAAAATCAGTATTTCATGACTATAAAATATAATCCCAGTTAAACTTATAGAGTTGGTTTCCTGAGTGACCTTCCTTAAAAAGCTGACATCTCCTCAAATAAAAATAAAATTTTGTCTATCGGTAATCATGTGGAATAATTCTGAGGCAGAGTAATGGCAATGCAGATGAGCACTACATTTTGAGGAATTTATTGACATATTTTGACTTTCCATATTTTAAAAATAAAATTCTTAGAGACCATTTTTCCTCATATATGGTGAATAAAGAGAGTTGTGAATCTTTACAGAACTCGAAAGTTCTAGTTCTCTGTTTATTCCTTCCAAGCATCCTGGACATCTCCAGATGGAAATGGCACTAAAAGGACTTTTGAAAAGCATGGATTGGACAGGCCACATAAAAATCTGAACATGATGCTCATAAACTAGAAAGTAATACCCACACAAATTAGTTAAATGTCCAAAGACTTTATTGTGGAAAGTTACTTGAGTAAATATAATGTAGACAAGAAATTTCACAAATAAGGAAATAAATAACAAGGAAATATTCAATATAGGAGTATAAATATAGGAGCAATTTTTTATTAGTACATTTACATGGAATAAATTTTAAAAGGCATTGGACAAATGGTGGCACAGATAACAAAAAACCTGAATAAATCTTTTAGTATACCTTATCAGTAGCTTGGATGAAACAATTGTCAAGCTTATTTTAATAAAATATTATTCTGGTGTACATCTATTTACATCTATTATAGATTCTTCAGTTATTAGACAATGGAGCATTTATCTCTTACAATTGACATATTGTTGTACATTACTGTAAGGTTACATGATCTTCTATTACAATTATGACATAGACTTCTTGATTTTTCATATTGTTGTGGTTATAAAAAAGTAATGGTAACTAGTACCAGCTCACCATCATGGCAACCCTACCAAGCGTCGGATTTTGTCAAAACATTTCAAAGAGAAAAAAAAAGAATACTCCTAATTTAAAAAATAGAGCAGAAACTGTTTTGTGTGGTGCTTTAGGCACTACACTGGAAACCATGAGACAGTGATGTGTAGTCCTCTGTAGGAATGAAACCAGATGGTTGACTTTGGATCAGTCACTCAATTTCTTAGTCCTAGGAAGGGGGCAAAGGAAAATCCCTTCTGAAAACCCTTATCAAGAAAATGCAGTGATTTTTCCAGGTGGATATAAGGAGTTAAGACTGACATAAAGAAACAAAATGTCAAAGTGTGTGAACAATGAACAATTAAGGAGAGAACAGCATAAAGTCCTGTGAACTCTTGGAAAACTTGAAGCTTTAACTAATCATATTGTGTGAACGCACTGTAGGGGAAATTATTTTCTACAGAAAGCACAGAGAAAAATAGGCCACATAGTTTAACATAGTTTAAATAACTTTCACTTAAACAAGTTTAAAGAATTACACTTTTTTTCTACAATACTATTGCATCCTTCTACCCACTTCACCAAAAATCAAGAGTAGTTATTCTATGGCAGGGGTCCGCAAACTTTTTAAATGGAGCCAATTCATTGTCCCTCAGACTATTAGGGGGCCAGATCAGCTGGGTGGACATGGCTCGGTGGCCATGTGACTGGGTAGGCGTGGCTAGGTCACGTGACTATGTGGGTGTGACCAATTTGACAATTCATTGAACAATGCACACAAATAAAACTTTAATTTGTTTTATTTGCTTTTGTTTGCATGTCGCTCTTTTGGTTGCCTTTTCTTTTTACTAGATCATTTTTTCAGTTGTTTCAAAGTCTAGTAGTCCATTTAGAGAAACTTTGTTTTGCAGCAATTCTTCTCAGCTCCAATGAGCTTGAGAAATCTCTCTCCCTCCCTCCCTCTCTCTCTCTCTTCTCTCCTCTCTGTCTCTCTTTGTGTACCTATCTTTATCTATCTTTCAGAGGCAGGAGAGAATAAAAACAGGCTGTTTTTGCCTGTTTTTGGCCTTCAGGTGTATCTATGTGCCCTGTTTTTCATTTTGCAGGCCAAAAACAGGCAAAAACTGCTTGTTTTTTGGCAAAACATGGGCCATTTTCACCCATTTTTTGGTTTCCTGGGGCTTCTGTGCACCCTGTTCTTCACCTCCCCCACTTCCAAAACATTTATGCAGGACGAAATTGGGGCTCATAAAAATAATTCCTGCACTCGGTCAGAGGGTGGGTGGGGCAATCTGGGCAGGGCAGCCTTGTGGTCCTGTGTGGGCCAGATTAATGGCTTCAGTGGGCCACATGCAGCCTCCGGGCCATAGTTTGAGGACAATTATAAGGCAACACAGAAGCTGCCAATCACTTTAAGAAAAGAGGTCTAAAAGTTTTGTTATTAAACATAATTTTTATTTTGATTGTGTTATAAAGGTATAATGTGGCTGGATGATATTGAAAATAGATAAGGGAATGCCACTATGTGGTTTTCTTTTACATTTTGGAATATTTGCTATAAAGGGACATTAAAACAACAATAGTTATATGAAGGATGAAGTATGATGTTAGCAATACATAAAAATATATGTGATGTAAAATATAAAACTTGATATGAATCATAGTGATGACTGTGGAAGGGATGCATGAAAGTTCTTTGTAACCAACTGACACACTTTCTACAATTTGTAATGGAAGATGATTTTAAGGCGTTTGTGTTTTTTACACACACACACACACACACACACACACACACACACACACACACACACACACACACACACACACACACACACACACACATACATACATATATATATATATATATATATATATATATATATATATATATATATATATATATATAAAACTCTAAATAGATACCTATCACCCTAGCTCAGCTGATAAGGAGTCAAACTCTGTGGCTTAATGGTTAACACATCTGCCTAAGATGCAATACAGCACAGTTTTGAATCCCAGTAAGGGTATGGCTAGCTGATGAGAGCTAAATAGCTTGAAATAGATCTATACTAGTCTCCCTTTATTTATTTATTTATTTTTTTAATAAATGTTTTTTAATTTTAGTTTAAAACAGGTACACATCTTTCTTTACATCTGTAGAAAATGTATCAATCAATTACAGATAAGTTTTGGTACATCTCCTCCACAGTCAATCAACATAACTCATATTAACTAAAGCATTATTATATATCCATTTTCATTTAACTGTAATTATTATTTAGGAATATTGATGAAAGTAATAATCTTGAACAATCTCTGCCCACTCCAGTGGGGGAGAGAGAAATCAAAAAGAAAAAAAGAAAAGAAAAAGAAAGAGGACCGATAAAAAATAAAAATAAAAATAAAAAAATAAAAATAATACAAAAAAAGACAAAAACGACAAGAGACAAGGCAGGAAAACAAAACAGAACACAGGTGTCTATCATAAGAAAAAAAAGAAGTATGTCAACTGGTTACAACATGCTTTGGTGCTTCTCTTCCATTAACTCATATTAATTCAAATATCTCAACTCGAATATTTACCATATCAAAATCATTATATCTCCAGTTTTAATTACCTATGGTTATTTAAACATCCCTCATCCTTAGCTATGCATTACATAATTAATCCATAACACATGCTAACATTTCATTTACTTATTTGTAAAATCCTCTATTATCATCAAATCCTCATAACCTATTTTAGCTGGACATCCATAATATTTAATTATATCATATATCATAACATTTTCCCAGTATTGATTAACATTTGATTGTATGTATTTTATTTAGTTTTTTGATAGTGATAATTATTATAGTTAATACTCTTTATGTATAATCTTCCAATTGTTAGTTATCATATCAGCTCCACATTTTATACATTACTATCAATATCAATTATTATTCAACTATATCTGTTACAAGAAAAAGCAATTAGATTTAACAAGTTTTCAATTGTATTCTTCAATCTATCAGCCAGTTCCAAATTATATATATTACTATCCATATCAGTCATTATTCAGCTATATCTATTACACATTAAGGTAATCAGATTTAGCTAGATTTTAAATTACGTTTTCCATCTATCAGCCAGTGTCTCTCCAATAGCAAGAACTTCTCCAGCCAATTGCCACGCGTTGGATAAATTTACCAAATGTTTTCATAATCAAATCCAGACATAGATATTTTGGCACCTTTGAACTCTGGATGCCATTGATGAAATAATAATGTTGTCCTGGGCTTGTAAAATTTTCCAAATTAACTTTAATTCTCAAGGGTGGATTTTCCATTCCTCCTGCACTCTGTCTTTTTAAATGAATCTTCTTTATAGCTTCCCCCCTCCTTTCTTCCTCTGAGATAGACCAGACACCATTTCTCACATTTTCCGTTTGTATTTCAGGAGCATTTAAACATTCAACAATCTCAGTTTTTGCTTCATATTTTAAAATCAGATGATCCAATTTTCTTTCCAGTGTTAGATAAGAATCAAAGAGTCCTTTACATGCAGAAAAAAGTCTCTGAAATGAAATCTTAGAGGTATTTTGGAACGCCATGATGTGTGTCGCAGTTAAAAATTGCAAACTCTTTTTTTTTCCCCACAGACTTCTTAGTCTCTCACAGGCTGTGATTGTAAACAAAGCCGAGTAGTAAAGTAATAAAAGTGTCGAATCGTGACGGGCTAATTAGTAGAAAATAAATTTTACGGTCCACTTAAGGAGATTCAGAGGGGGGAGGGTGTCGAGGAGTTTCTTGAAGCATTTAAGAAGTAAAATAACCACCAGCCATAAATCCATTAGAAAAAGCCAAGTCACAGCTAAATTTCCTTGTTCTTTGGTTTCAGTTATCTTAAGTTTTTAACGCGAACAGTCTCTCTTGGATAATAAAATCAGCTTACCAGATGACATCACTTCTAGCATTCTTAGGGGCAACTTGCAGTTTCAGTTAGCATGCAGCTAATCCAGAAAGGAATTGGCACAAGGAGTTAATACCCCCCCAGAGATTTGCGGGTATCTCTGAGGTCATGGGTCTCTCCTCACCTTCACTGTCGTCTCCGGGACAGCTGGGGTTCAAAGAACCCATCCAAAAATCCTTCGGTATAGAGGAATTTCAGGAGTAGCCTGAAACTCCATCTTCTCACTGCTAAGCCCCGCCTTCTTCCCTCCCTTTATTTATTTATCAGCACAAATATAACCCAGAGACATCTGATGGATTACAACAAAACCATAGAAACCATGGAATTTGTGTTGGGAGTACAAACACACAAGAACAATACACTTTCTATTCAAATAGACATTCATCATTTTCTAGAATAGATATGATATGGGCTTCAGCAGAGTTGAGCTGCAATGTACAAGAAATTGAGATTGGAGCAAGCACCTGGGTGGACCACAACCCAATTTCAATTAAATGGAAAGGCCAAAGGGCAAGATCCAGATGGACATTAAATAATACTATATTGAAAGAAAAAAACTTTGCACAAAAAATGCAAAAAGAGTTAGTCCTTTTCTTTAAAAAAAATAGGAAAGAAGATACTTCAATGCAGAATCTTTGGGACACAATGAAGGCTGTTACTAGAGGTCTGATAATAGACTACACAAGGAAGAGAAACTTAAAGAAAAGACAAAGGCATAAAGCTTTAGATATGATTACAAAATACTTGAAAGAGAATTACAGAGATCACCACACACAAAAAAGATGCCAAGATAAAAATGGACATAATCAAACATGATAGCTCATGGTTGTATTGCAAGCCATGCTCCTGTTTAGGATCCATTTGGCTGTTTAAGTATACTACAAATAAAGACTTAAAACATGGGTGATAGAATGAGCCTATGGAGAGTTATAAAATAGCTATAATAGAATAAATAGTACAGTAAATCCATAGAAAATAGGAAAATACTGGTCACTGGATTACTCTACATGTTAATATTTCTTCATTTATGCAATTTTCTAAAAAACATTTCTTGATTCGAGGGTTAAGTATGCTACAGTTAATCTAATTAATAGCTTTTAAAATTGTGATTTATAACTTTGTTTTGAGATTCCAGCAAATTATAGTTTATTCCATACTAAAACCTCTATCCTCATTTAGTGTGATATAGAAAACCATCTCTGATAATAATACATCCTAAGCAATTTCTCCTGTTAGCTCTTTCATCACTTCAAGAATCTGGTGAAGGCATGGGGAAAATAGTTCATAAACAGATTTGCAGAAATCTAATGTCTGTTTTATCTTTATCCTTGATAGAAACTCTTTCTTCAAACCAAAGGCTGATAAAGAACTCTCCAGATTGAGCTAAAATTAGAAAGATTCTTAAAGAGATTTGTGCTCATTATTCCCCCCCCCCCCCCACACACACAAAATGGGAATATGAGGTTTCTGGATTAGAATTAATCTCCCCTAAGAAAATCTAAAAGTTGAAAGAGTTTTTTTGAGCCAAACAGAGAAAAATAATAACTTTTAACAGTGTAGCATAAAAAAAGACAAAGTAAAATTACAGATAAGGCAAGAAAGCAAGATTGCAAAGTGCAATATTTCATTATAAATGGAGGGGAAACGTTCATATTCCTTTAGTTCAAAATAGTGCTTTTCAAAAAGTAAATTTTAATCTATATGAAACTCATTATTTGTTACAGTATATACAATAAAATATTATCCTTGGTGCAGATCTATCTATCTTCCCTTCTTCAAATATTTGGCCAGGCAACAGATCTTATCTCTTTTAGTTTGTATCAAGTTGTAAAGTTTCTGACAGCGTATTTAATTTTCTAGTGGAATTATGTATCATCGTAACTTAACTTCTTGTTTCTTTTATTTCTTGTATTTGTCAAGTAATTCGGCGAGATAATATCAATTCAGTTCGCCAGGTGTCTGGCCTTGCCACAGCACTTCCAAAAGAAAGAAATAATATTCTGAGCATAAAAATCTGAAAGCCACTTTCATGCAGAAGTGAAGACATCAGACAGTTGAGAAACTTTGGGCCAGTCTCCTCACTCAGCCCTTCAAAAGTAGCAATGGCAAACCCCTTCTGAAAATTGTTGCCAAGAAAACTACAGAGCCTTGTTCAGGCAGTCACCAGGAGTTGAGGCTGATATAATAACAAAGTTTGTCAGCAAAGGACCATTATAGGAGGGAAGAACTATAGAGGCATTTGGAAATGCTAAAACTTTAGCTAGCTATATTATTGGCCAGAATTAGAGGGAAACCAATTTATAGCAGAAAGCACAGGGGGGGAAATAGGCGACGTCATTGAAATATCCTCTGTCTTTCATGTTTTTCTCCCATTTGCATTAAACCCTGATCCTGGTTTCAGGAAATGTCAGAAAATGCCAGCCTACGGAATACCAGCAGTGCCAAATACCCATATTTAGCATCAGTAAAGTACATTAACAGTAGTTAGAGATGCAATTTTTTTGTAAATAACATCTAGTACTCTATGGTTCTCCTGATTTGAAAGAATGAATTTGCCTCCATTGCAAATGTTCATTTTTATCTTTGCTCCTTTATTCAGAGAAGAAAAAGGAAAGTGAAGAACATGGGGGGGGAGTATTGAACAGTATATAAACAAAAAATTAAAAATCTGTCAAAATCTCCATAGATGAGAAAGGAAAAATTTGATGTTCTTATTTCTCATGCTATAGATGATTGGATTGAATAGGGGTGGAAGAATAGAATAGAGAACAGTTGACCAAAAATCTAAATAAGATGCAGTGTTAGAGGGAGATCTCAGATGGGCAAAGCATCCACTTAATATTAATATAGACACTACCATAAGATGGGGAATACAAGTGGATAAGGCTTTTGGCCTTCCTTGTTCAGAAGGGATTCTTAACACTGTCCTAAAGATCACGGCATAAGATACAACTATAAAAATAAAACATCCTAGTCCAATAATGATACTGGCCATAATATTTCCAACCTCAAGTATATTTATGCCAGAGCAGGATAATTTTAGCAAATGTGGAATGTCACAGTAGAATTGGTTGACCACATTAGAACAAAAAAAGATGGAAAAAGTGCCACTGGTATGCAAAATTCCATAGATGAGACCTGTAACCCACACTAGAAGAATCATTACAATGCAGGCTTTCCAATTCATTATCATTTCATAGTGCAATGGATGGCAAATGGCAACATATCGATCATATGACATGACTGTCAGGAGGGAGAAATCCGAAGCTGCAAAGAAGAGAAAGAGAAACATTTGAGCAACACAACCAAAATAAGAGATTTGTCTGGTGCCCATCAGAGAATTGATCATGGATTTGGGCACAATGACTGAAACTATGCCCACATCCTGCAGAGCTAAATTCATGAGAAAGAAGTACATGGGGCTGTGCAGGTGATGGTTGAAAGCCACTGCAATGATAATGAGAAGATTTGTTGTTAGAGTTGACAGATATAACATAAAGAAGATGAAAAAATGCAAACGCTGCAGATCCTGGTTTTTTGAGAATTCCAGCAGGAGAAAATAGGGCACTGTGGTTTGATTCTCCATGTTTCATTTATAATAAAGCTGGAATAACTGCAAGGAAACAGAAAAGGGAGATATAGTTAGATAACATTTGGGAAGTGGCAATTTGATATGTGGTAAGAATGGAAAAAATCAAGAAATGTAAATAATGTACAGAATGGATCAGAGCATGAAAATTTAATTGGGATCATCCAAAACAAAAACTTAATTTTGGGTAAAATTTTCATTTTTATCATTGCAATTCTTCCAAATAATGATAATTTTATTTTCCCATATTTGTCTATTTTATCTTTTAAACCCTACTCTTTGACCTCCAGGTTTTTTTAAATCTCACCCTCTATCCTGCATGCCTCATGCAGAATGATGGATAATAGTAAGTATAAAGAGAAAAGGCCAAAAAGAAATATCAGGAAACCTATAGAAATCTAGTTAAATGCCAATAGGTGCACAAAGAAATAATAGAACACGGTGACATTTGTATGGAAGTCCAAAAAAGCAGAATTATTGTACTCTTGAGGTGAAACATAAATCCGGTGAGAAGATCTCCCTGAAACATATTTCATCACTTGGGATTCTCTTTCTGCTCTACCTTTTAAGAAATCCTACCCTGTATTCTGCCTATTACAGCTAGGAGATCTGTGTTAGTTAAGCCCATTTAAGCCCTGACCATTAACACAAGGGGAAAAGTCAAACGTTCTGGAAAATAAAAAGGAAACAGGGTGAAAAGAAGTTCAAATAAACCCATAAAAATCTAATGAAAAGAGATCCCTGACACATATTTCATCATTTGTGATTCTCTTTGAGCTCCAGTTTTTTTTTTTAAAAAAAATCCCAACCTCTCTTCTTCGTGCCATAAGCAGGGGAACAGCTTGACCTTGGCTAGATATGTCCACATTATTAAAGCACAGGTTGAAAATAATTCTACAAATTACAAAGAGAAAAGGCAGAAAAGAAAGATCAGGAAACCAATACGTACCTAGTGGAATGACAATACGTAGTTACAAAACAAAATCTGGTATGCAACATTGCATAGATAATTCCTGTAGAATTCCTACACTAGAATTATAATTTCAGTGCAGGATTCCCAAGTCATCACCATCTCAGAGTGCATGGGATAATAAATAGCAACATATCAATCATATGCCATGACTATCAGGAGGGATAAATCAGAAGCTTCAAATGAGAGAAAGAGTTGAGCAATACAACCAAAGTAAGAGATGTGTCTCTTGTCTATGATAGAATTTATCATGGATTTGGGCACAATGACGGAAATAATGCCCATGTCCTGCAGAACTAAATTCATTAGAAAGAAGCAAATGAGGCTGTGTAGTCGATCTCTTCACAGCTACCGAAGAGATAATGAGATTTGCTGTTACAAATGTCAGCTATAACACGAAGAACAAGAAATGCAAAAGCTTCAGTTTTTTTTGAGAATTCCAGAACAAAAAGTAAGAAACTGTGGTTTGACTCTCCATATGTCTTTAAGAGAAAGCTGCAGGGCATAACTGCAGGGAAGTGGCATATTGATATATAGAGATAATAGTAAACAAAAAGAAGTGTAAAGCATGCACAGAATGAAGAGAGTATCAGTTCATGGAAGAAATAAATGCAGGATGGGCATATCAGAGTATGCTCACATAACATGATTAATATACAAGGTGGATACAACCTTGTAAATAGCCCCCACTCTGTCAAGGACCATGGGGTACTCTTATCGAATGATCTAAGCACCAGAACTCATTGTAACAGTATTGCCCAAAAGGCCTAAATAGTTGTTAACCTAATCTTGCGAAGCTTCTTCTCCAGTAATATTGTACTGCAAACTAGGGCATACAAAACCTTTGCTAGACCAATTCTCAAATCCAGCTCATCTGTCTGGAATCGGCACTGTATATTGACATTAACACAATTGAGAAAGTCCATAGTTATTTCACAAGAAGAGTACTGCACTCCTCTGCTCGCAACATAATTCCTATGCCACTAGGCTTGAAATTTTGGACGTGGGCAACCTAAATTTATATCTGACCTAAGCGTAGTACACACAATTATCTGCTAAAATATCCTACATGTCAATGACTACTTTAGATTCAACCTTGACTCCCAAAGGAGTTTTATGCATTTCTTCAGAGTGCCAAAGCACATGATTGCTCACTGATAGTAAGATTTAAAAATAATAGGAGCTAGGGGTGTGGATTCTAGCTCTTATTCATTTTAATTTTCTCTCATCATAATAAGGTTTAGTAGCATACCACCAGGCTTGAAGTTTATTTAACTATCTGTAGCATGTACTAATTTTATTGTGATCCTGACAAGCTTAGGAGGACAGAGACTTGAACCTGAGTACCCTATAGACTATGTTAATTTGTTTCTTTAGCTCAGCATTTTGTAGCCCAAGTGTGCCCACTCACTTTCTGGAGAGCTTAAATGACCTCTCTGCTAAAAGGTTTCACTTTATGAGCAAGAGCTGCCCGCTGATAATTATCATTGCATTTTAACTATTTTAATTCCTCAAGGTGCTCTGGCACCCTACCTGATTTGTAATTCAGGTTTGCAGGTATTGCTGATGAAAAGGAAGGTTTTCAGACAGAATGGTTTAGGTTTCCATGATGGCTGTGACTGTCATTGATCTTCATTGCGCATCTCCCCATTTCTAATCCAATGATTGATATTTAGGACATCTTTTTGAAAGCAAAGAAGCTTTTTGTACATCTGTACAGGTAATCCTTGACTTACAACAGTTCATTTAGTGATCATTTAAAGATACAACAGCACTGAAAAAAGTGACTTATGACCATTTTTCACACTTATGACCATTGCAGCATCCCCACACTCATGAGGGGCCATGGGAGGCAAAGTGCCCCTTAAAGTAAGTGGCATCAAATTAGCCATTCCCACCCAGTCACATGCCCACCCAGCCATGTCTACCCAGTCAGACATTAGGTCAGAGAACTGGTTGTTAAATTCTTTGAATCTCACCACAGGCTGAATCCATGTTTCCATGTTTCATTTATAATAAAAAATAAATGTTACACCAGTAAATAGCAGAAGTGGGAGATCAAATTAAATACAATTTGGGACACTGTAATTTTAGACTTAATGAAAGCAGAAAGCAAAAGAGAGAGGGAGGAGCAGACAGAGACAGAAAGAGAGGAAAAGAGAGAATTATGGTAAAACATTATAACTTGCATTTTGGTACGGAATGTGATAAATAATGCTAAAACTAAATAATTTGGAATGCTAGTGGGAGATCTCAGATATGTAAACAAGCCAGTTTAAGTAGTAGGGAAATTACTATAAGGTAGGGAACTGATTGCCATGTAGGATGGATATTTGTAATATTTGCAATATGGATTTTGTTGTACTGTTTTACTGGGTCACTAAAATGGGTTTTCTTGAATATTCAATTTGCCTTTTTAAATTTATCTTTGATAGAATGCTGATGTTTGATTTGATCTTGGGATTAGTATGCTGTTGTGAATGTAGTTAATAACTTTTATAATTGCGATTTATGACTTTGTTTTGAGATTCCAACAGATTATAGGTTTTTCCCACAATAAAACCAATGATCCTTATTTAACGTGATATGGGAACTCTGCCTAATAATAAAACATCCCAAGCAATTTCTCTCTTATCTCTTTCATGACTGGTATGGGGAAAACTGTTCAGAAACAGATTTGCAGAAATATAATATCTGCTTTATCTTTACCCTTGATACAATGCTGGCATTTTCACCAAACCAAGGCTCACACAGACAGAGATCCTCAGATGCAAGTGGCATTACAAATTAGGAAGATTCTTAAAGAGGTATGGAATCATTCCTTTTCTCCACACAAAATGAAAATAGGAGGTTCATGGATTAGAATGAAATAATCACACCTTCCTAAAAGTTGAGTTCCTTCAGCAAAGCAGTGCAAAATCATAACTAGAACAGTTGTATAATGTAGACAAGACATAGCCACTGATAAAGCAAGAAAACAATACTGCAAAATCCAAAAGAGCACTATAAATGTATAACAAAATTTCATATGCCTTTAGCTGAAAGCCCCTCATTTTCCTCTAAGTAAGTTATGTATGTCACCTAAGATTCATTAAATACCCACAAATGCATTTATACCAAGCCCCAAAATACATGGTAAATCTTCTATTTTCTATACATTTACAAAAATATTGTGAGGGTGGTGGTAGAGATATCAGAAAATAGTGATATTGCTTTTGGTATATATTATTATCTGTTTGGATGAAATTCAATATTTCTCAAGGACATTTCAATAAGATATCATCCTGGGTTTCCTTTTCCCTTTCCCCAAATATTGAACCAGAGAACATGCCTTATCTTTTCCATTTTGTATTAAGCTGTAAAACTCTTGAAAACCTTTTTGATGTTCTAGTAGAATTATGTGTCATCTTAATTTAATTGCTTTATTTTTTTATTTCTCATGGTTATCAAAAGGTTATATGAAAAAGTATCAGTTCACACAGAGCTTGCACACCCTGCCACATGTATGTTCCTGCCAAAGCATTTCTAAAGAAAAGAAATATTACTGGCTGCCAGCATTTTGGCAGTTTGGATCTTACTGGCCCAAGATTGACTCAGCCTTCCATATTTCTGAGGTGGTAAAATGAGGATCCAGTTTGTTACGGCAATCTGCTGACTCTCTAAAAACCTTAGAGAGGACTGTAAAGCACTGACAAAGCAGTACCTAAATCTTAGTGCTATTACTATTGCTACCTGTTTGCCCCAGTCACATTACCCTTTGATATTCACTTCACTAAAAATAAAGAATGATTAGTGTGTAGGATGCGAGAGCTGCCAAACATCCATATTTAGCATCTGTAAAATATATTGACAGTAATTAAAAGTGCAAGAGATTGGCTAAACTTTGCCTCCATTCCAAGTAGCACATTATATCATATTTTCACATGAGCAAATGAAAAGAGAGGAAAATTTTTTAAAAAATATTAATATAATATAAACAATGTCAAAAGAATTTGTCAGAATCTCCACAGTTTAGAAAGGACACACTTGATATTCTTATTTCTCAGGCTATAGATGATTGGATTGAACAGGGGTGGAAGGAGGGCATACAGAACAGTCAATCCAATATCTAAGTAAGATGGAGTGTAAGAGGAAGGTCTCAGATAGGCAATGTATCCACTTAATACTAAGAAGGGATTTTTAACACTGTCTTGAATATCACTGCATAAAATACCACTATAAATATAAAACAGCCTAGTGAAGCAATGACATTGGCCAAAGAATTCCAACCTCAGCAATTGTGAAATTTCACAGAAGAATTGGTTGACAACATTTGAACAAAAAAGGATGGAAAAAGTACCAGTGGTATGCAGCATTCCACAGAGGAGACCTGAAACCCACACTAGAACAGTACAGTATTTCCAATTCATCACCAACTCATAACGCAGTGGATAGTTATCAAAAGCGTTGAGTAGGGAGTAGGACAATACTGGATCAAGTCTATTTTCCTAAATGAAAGTTTACTCAGAATAATTAGGCCCATTGTAATGTGTCTGCACACCAGGATTGTGGTAGTGTTGGAAAATTGGGGAAAAATCTATCTATTGTGTTTCTAGAAGAAAGGCAATGTAAATTTTACCAATAAATATAAACATAATTTGCCATGTCTGTTACTTGGAAAGAGCAGATATTGCTCCTTGTATAATTTCTCTATGGGAATTTATGTAAGTGATGGTGGTGGGCTTTTTTGGGGGGTATTCTCTCTAACACATATTGGGCTAAAATAATAGAATAAAAACCAGGGGTGAAATCCAGCAGGTTCTGGCAGGTTCTGGAGAACCAGTAGTGGAAATTTTGAGTAGTTTAGAGAACAGGTAGCGGAAATTTTGTGTAATTTGGAGAACTGGCAAATTCTGCCTCTGGCTGGCTCCAGAGTGGGGTGGGAATGGAAATTTTGCAGTATCCTTCCACTGCCATACCCACCAAGCCAAACCCATAGAACCAGTAATAAAAAAAATTCACCACTGATAAAAAACCCTTGATAGTAATACATAAAATTAATACACATATGTTTAATGACATATTGTTAAATAAAAACTTTGGTATTAACTTGATGATAAAGACACAATTGTACTATTTTGGAATATAGTTAATCAAAAGACATCAAATATTGGTACAATAAATTAATAATTCTCCATATCCAGCAATCAGAAGGAAATGAAAATTCAATTTGAAAAGACAGTATCACATTCAGTACAAACCAATAATGTCCATAGTGGAGTTTGGACAGAAAATGAGACACAACCTATTGTACCTTTGAACTCTGACATCTCAGCATTTTTTTTTCAAGTGTCAAATGCCAAACATATTTTCAGCGATAATATTTAACTTGTTTAAAAACAGAGAAATAAAAGAGATCTTACCATGCATTTTTTTACTGATATACAGATAGATGATGAGATAACTTTGTCAACACTAATACTTTTATTAGTGATCAGTTCATGCATGAAGGTTTGTTCCAAATTTCTGCTGATTATAACTACATAATTATCATACGGAAAAGGTACCAATGTTAAATATGTAGTTAATTCATTTTTTTTAAGTCTACACAGAAATCTCTCCAAATCTCTCTCGACCACTGTCAATGCTGTCCTACTTATTTTCATGTAGTGAAACATCTCTCTGTAGTCATAGATATTTGTCTTTGAATGTTTATTAATTTTGTTTTATTTCTCTCAAGAGACTTGTGCACCAAAATAAAAATGACTTCTGTGTGCTTATTGACACATTTAGCAAATATAAATAAAACAGATATGTATGCTCATTAATGTAATTGGCCATTAAGAATGGAATAGCTTCCTCCAGGACCAGTTATCATATCTCATGCAATAATAATAATATCTCAGATTATTAGCAGAATGAGGGCTGCAGTGTAAATTGTGAGAGGTGAAACACATTCAAGTGAGATGAAACCCCTGCCACATATTTAATCATTTGTGATTGTCTTTGACCTCTACCTTTTAAAATATATCACCCTCCATTCTGCATCCCACAACCAGGGGAGGAGCCTGACCTTGGCTAGGTGTGTATGTGTGTGTTTGTCCCAAAGCAAAGGAAGATAGTGATAGTGGAGTTTTCTGAACAAATCAAAATAGCTCTTTGGTGAGTCAGAAACATTTCAACAGCTGGCGTATACTACAGAGAGAGGGGGGGCACACTGGAATATAGGAGAGAAAATAATAAATCTAAATTAATTGGGTTGCTAGTGGTAAACTACTATAAGATATTAAACTGAGGGCTATTGGGGGTGGACTCTGTATTACTTGCAATATGGGTTCTGTAGAACTGTTGCTTTGGCTAACTAACTTGTCTTTTCTTGTATTGTATACATGCCTTTATCAAATGTGTTGCTAAAAATTGCCATTAGTGTAAACTATGGGAATCCTGCACCCTCAAAAAAACTTTGGAAAATGTTAGATCGGGTGAATGAAGGCACTCTCAGAATAATAAACAGCTCTTTATTAGCACAAGTCAACTATATACAATCCAGCAAAGGTTCAGTCTGACAGCAGCCCTTTTATAGGGAGCTGTCAGACCCTTCGACCAATCTGATTGAATCTCTGTTCCCGCCAGAACAGAGGATCTTGGTGTAAACCATTTTCAATGTTTCTGGTATCTAACACCCCTCCTCTCTTTGATGGGCTCAACCAACTTATGACATAGTTATGCAGGTAGGAAGGCTTTCTGGTGGCTCACCCAGACCTGTGCAGTTCAGTTGGTGCGATCCATTGTTTCAGCAGCTTCACCTGGTAGAAGCTCCTGGAACTTCTCACAGGCTGCAGCTGGAGTGTCTGGAGCTGGGTTGCTCTGAACTCACTGTGGGCCTGCAACAATTACAGATAAGTGTCCCAGTACTTTCGGGGTTAAGTTATCTGTGGAAGGAGTGAATTCATGCTCCTTTTTGTGTAGGGCTTTGGCTAACTCTTCCATTGGTTACCTCTGGTTGCCTAAGACTGGAGTTGGAGATGCGGCCATGGAGTTGGTCAATGTGCCATCTCCAGTTCCGACCGTCCTCAAGCTCTAATAGGTAAGAGCAAGGTACAGTGATGCCTATTACTGTAGCAGGAATCCAAAGAGTTCCCCCAGCGTAGTTGTGTGTGTAAATTTGATCCCCTATGCTAAAGTTTCTTACTTTGCTGGTCAAATCTGGAGGCGATATGGCAGAGTAGTTTGGGTATAGCCGGTCTAAGTGGTACCTTAGCCGGCGACCCATTAGAAGCTCAGAAGGGCTTCTACCAGTGGTAGCACTTGGTGTGATGTGCTGTATGAAGAGGAATTGATCAACCCGTGTTTGCCAATCTCCCAGGCCCATCCTGGATAGGGCTTATTTGTAGATCTCACCATTCTCTCTGCCTGACCATTAGAAGCCAGATGGAATGGAGCAAACAGGGCATGTCTGATTCCCTGTGCTGCTAAATAGGTCTCAAATTGCATGGCTGTAAATTGGGGCCTGTTGTCAGAGACTAAAACATCGGGCAGGCTATGAGTGGAGAAAAGTCTCTGTAGTGCCTTGATGACCGCTTCTGCTATGGTAGAGGTCACGAGGACTACTTCTAGGCATTTCGAGTAGGCATCCACAACTACCACAAAGGTCTTGCCATCAACAGGGCCAGCAAAATCTATGTGCACCCTAGACCATGGTGCTTGAGGTCACTCTCACTCCTTTGTGGGCACCTCTGCGGAGCTGGTCTGGACTCCTCGCACAGTGTGCAGGTAGCCACCCATTCTTCTATCTCTCTGTCCATGTTAGGCCACCACACATAACTCCTAGCCAAATATTTCATCCTGACAATTCCAGGATCCCCTAGGTGCAAGGCCTCTAATACTGCAATGCCCAGTTTGGGGGGGACAACGACCCAGTCCCCCCACTGTAAACAATCATTTATTATTAACAGTTCATCATGTTTGCAGTTAAACATTTTAAATTCAGACCCCACAGGCCTCTTGGGCCACCCCATCCACACTCAGTTCAAAACCTGTCAGAATGTAAAGTCTATGTGGGAGTGCCTTCCCTCTGGAATGAGCTGCCCCAGGAGCTTCGTATAATCCCCAACCTCCGGTCCTTCCGACGCACCCTAAAAAGTTGGCTTTTCCAGCAAGCAAGCCTGGCCTGAACAAAACAAATTATTGATTACTGTTAATTTCAATTTGAATTCTTTTTTTAAAAATATCATTGTCAATTTTAATTGGGTTTGGGATATCCTATTTAATCTCTTTTTAACCTTTGTATTATGTGTTTCTTTTAATGTTGTACGCCGCCCTGAGTCCTTGGTAGAAGGGCGGCATATAAATAGAATAAACCTAAACCTTTTGCTGAGTGGCAGGCGATGTCACAAGATGAAATAGGACCAGCTTCAAGACAGTCAATGAGGAGGATTGCGTCTCAGGGATAGGGTCTGCAAGCAGTTCAGGCAAGGTAGAGCCAGCTCAATGGACAAGGCGATAACTATAGGCCGCGAGGAAAATTGTCCATCTGGTCATTCGTGGTGACAAAGAAGCAGGGGTAGCTGGTTCCAAGCCAGCAATCCTAGCAATGGTTTGTGCTCCATGATAAGTTCAAAGTCATGGCCATAGACATATGTACATAAGGTTCTACACTTAGGCAAGAAAAGCCAACTGTGCAGGTATAGATGAAGTCAAACTTGGCTGCCCTCGGTCCCTTCTAACTCTGTTATTCTATAAAATTCTATATACATTAAAATCTCCCATTTATACAGGAAAGGGTGAAAAGAGAGTCTTTGATGGCACTGCAAGACTTTTTTCATTGGGTGGATGGATTTGGTTTCCTGGAGCTCTTGATGACCTCAGGAAGGTTTAGTTCCTGAGTTCTTATTGGCTCTGAGCAACTTCAGAATAAAATACCTCCTTGCTGGTATTTTATCTTGTTCTTATTTTACAAGCCATACTTAAACACAGCATGACTATTAATATTCTTAAAGCATAACTCCAGTTAAACTTGAGGAGTTTCTTGTCTCGTCTATCTCAAAAGGATGACATCTACTCAAATTCAGGATAAAATTCTATGTTATTACATAGTTGTAGTACCAGTAGAATTTCTCACAAGGGGTCATTATCAAAACCACAATGTCATTTTCCCCAGTAAGTTTCCCAAGTCTGTGAAATTCCAAAACTACCAAATATCCATATTTAGCATTGGTAAACAAAATTGACAATAATTAGGGATGCAGGATTTTTGCAAATAACATCTTGAGTTGTATGGTTCTCCTGTTTGACAATTTGGATTTGCCTCCATTCCAACTATCCATTCCTACCTTTATTATTTTATTAAGAGAAGGAAAAAAATAAAATAATATAAATAACATTAAAATAATTTATCAAAACGTCCACAGTTGAGAAAGGACACATTTGATATTCTTATTTCTCATGCTATAGAAGATTGGATTGAACATTGGTGGAAGGAAGGCATACAGAACAGTCAATCCAATATATAAGTAAGATACAGTGTTAGAGGAAGGTCTCAGGTAGGCAAAGCATCCACTCAATACTAACATAAACACTACCGTAAGATGGGGAATACAAGTGGATAAGGCTTTTTGCCTTTCTTTTTCAGAAGAGATTCTTAACACTGACTTGAAGATCACTGCATAAGATACAATTATAAAAGTAAAACAACCTAGTGAAACAATGGCACTTGCCACAAGAATTTCAACCTCAAGTCGATTTATACCAGAGAGCAAGATAGTTTTAGCAACTGTGGAACATCACAGAAGAATTGGTTGACCACATTAGAACAAAAAAGAATGGAAAAAGTGCCATTGGTATGCAACATTCCATAGAGAATACCTGTAACCCATACTAGAATTACTATCTCAGTACAGTATTTCCAACTCATCACCATCTCAAAATGCGATGGATGGCAAATGGCAACATACCGATCATATGCCATGACTGTCAGGAGGGAGAAATCAGAAGCCTCAAAAGAGAAAAAGAGAAAGTATTGAGTAACACAACCAAAGTCTGGTGGCCATGAGAGAATTGATCATGGATTTGGGGACAATGACTGAAGCAATGCCCAGATCCCACAGAGCTAAATTCCTGAGAAAGAAGTACATGGGGCTGTATAGTCGATGGTCGATAATGACTGCAGAGATGATCAGAAGAGCTGCAGATACTGATTTTTGGAGAATTCCAGAAGCAGCAAATAAGGCACTGTGGTTTGATTCTCCGTAAAGGAGAGGGATTCAGTTAGATAAACATTTTGATATGTGGTGAGAATAGAAAAAATCAAGAAACATAAAACATGGATGGAATGAACAGAGGATCACAATATGGAAAAAAGAGATGTAGGATGGTCATATCGGAGTACACTGTTTACCATTTTTACCCATCTCTACTAAAGGACAAACCACCAACAATTTTTTTTCTTTTTCCTCTTTTAAGTTGTGTTATCATGTAGTAATCAAAATCATTGGCTAAGGGTAGAACAAAGTTGGTTTAAGTCCATTTTCATCAATGATAGATAACTCAGAAGAATTGGATCCATCATAATTTGTCTAAACTCTTTTTGGTTTGTGGTAGTGTTGTTAAATTGGAGAAATCCCATGTGTTTCTAGAAGGAAGGGAATGTAAATCTACCCAATAAATATAAAAATAATTTGCTATCTCTTACTTGGAAATCTTGAGAACACGCATTTCCTCCTTGCATAATCTCTGAGTATGTATGTGTTTATGTAAATGATGTCAATGCTTTTATCTCAATTTCCCTACCATATATTAGGCTAAGTTAGTACCACAAAAAGCTTTTAAACTAATACATAAACACAAGTTTATTAAACATGTGTTTAACAACATAGTATTAAATAGAAAATGATGGAATTTAAGTTACAACATAACTGCTATTTTGATATTCACTTGCTGATAAACATACAATTATATCAGTGTTAAATACATTTAATCAAAAGACCTCAAATGTCAGCAGAATAAATTAATAAATCTGTTATCCAACAATCAGAAAAAAAAAAGAAAACTCAGTTGCTAAAGATAGTATCTTCCCAAATACAAACAATGTTTGTAGTAGAGTTTAGACAGAAATGAGACATAAACTATTGCACCTTTGAACTTTGACAGCATTTTTTCACCAATGTTGAAAGGCATGTTAGCACATATTCAACAATAATAATTAACTTGTTTAAAAACAGAGAAATAAAAACAAATTTACCATGCATTTGTTTTTTCCATATAAAGATAGATTATGAGATGTCTTTGCCATTGCTAATTAAGCTATTAGGGTTCAGTTCATGCATGAAGATTTGGTCCAAATTTCTGCAAATTATAATTGCTTTTTATTCTTCATAATTGTTATTATCACAATTATCAGTAACAAAGGTACTAATTGTTAATTCATTATTTAAAGTCTATGTAGAAATCTCTCCAAATCTGTCTTTACCACTAGGTCAATGCTGTCCCACTAATTTTCTTATAGTGAAACTTCTATATGCAGTCATAGGTATTTATATTCTGAATGTTGATTAATTTTATTTCCCTCAAGAGATTTGTACACCAAAATCAATCTGACTTATATGTGCTTGTTAACATAGTTAGCAAATGTGAATAAAACTGACTTCTGTGGGCTCATCAATTTAATTGACCATTAAGAACACAACAGCTTCCTCCAGGATCAGTTAGCATATCACATACATAGAATAATAATACCTCAGATTATTAACAAAATGAGGGCTGCAGAGTAAAGTGTCAAGACTTTCCTGGCAAATATTTCATGATTTGTGATTCTCTTTGATCTCTGGTTTTTAAAAATCTCACCGTCTATTCTGCATGCCACATGTAGGGGAAGACCTTCGGCTATCTTCAGCTATCTTCTCTCAACTATCTTCTTAGGAAAGCATGACTTGAAACAAATCATAGTTTAAAAGGTACTTTTACTGAGAGAAGTAACAGCAGAGAAGCAATGTGGAGTCTGGAGATTCTGATGCAAAATGTTAAGCTAATTTCCCTTGGTCAACCCTCATCCAGTGCTCCATACTCACCAGGGATGTGCAGTCAGGGGAGGCAGAGCCTCACCACTGTCATCATGAAAAGAAAAAAAAATGTAAAAGGAAAAAGGCTGAGGTAGTTGATCCCAGAGTCACAGTCGATGACTCTGCTCAGTGCTTAACTGTTTAAAAAAGCCTCTAAAAAAGTGCCCTCTACATGAGGAGGCAGGAGAACGAGGTGCCTCATCTAGTCTGGCATTTTATGATCACTCGAGCAAAGTTAAGCAAGTGTTAAAAGCCAAAAAAATTCCTCATGTAGATGAGACACGTGGTTGTCCCGCCTCCTCCTGTAGAGGGCACTTTTTTTAGAGGCTTTTTTAAACAGTTAAGCAGAATCATCCATTGGAGACTCTGGTAATAGCTAACCCAGCCTGACCTCAGCAGCTCTTGCCTTTTTCCTTTTATATTTTTACATTTTCATCATGGCAGACAGGAACAGAGTTGAAATCCTCTGTGAAACAGCTGGAAAAGGTATGTGGTCAGAGGGAGGGGGGGGAATTCAAAATTAATGTTATTTGTAAGTAATTGTATTATTGTAAGTAATTTGTGTGTGTGTGTGTGTGTGTGTGTGTGTGTGTGTGTGTGTGTGTGTGTGTGTGTTTTACCCACCTCTGCTGGCACACGGGCTGGCACTTTTTTATGTTGGACATAGCGGCTCGGTTTTTGGACATAGAAGCAGGGCTTTGGACATAGCGGCAGAGCCGCTTTTGCCTCTAGCGCCAGGGCAGCTTTTGCCCGCTTTCAAGAAAGCTTCTGTCGGATTGAGCACCTCCTGGGCTAACACAAAATTACATTTTTTTGCAATGCCGGGGCCGCTCCCTTCTGCAATCTGAAACTGTGGCTGAAACTATCATTTTGTCCAAAATAAGCTGTTCATTGCAGCCTGACTCACATCCCCCTCCCTCCCTCTCCCCAGCTGTTCATGCTTGTAGATCCGGGGCAATGACTGCTTGGAGGACTGATCGCCAAGGGTGGGAGGGAGGATCATGGCGCCCTGCTTGTCCTATATAGAGAGGTTATTGTAAAAGAGGTTTGCACGCTGGCAGAGCAGCAAGGAGATGGGGGTGGGGGGAGCGCGTATCTTTCCCATCTGAGCCCGCAGACATCATCAACCCCCAGTTGGGCTCTGGGGAGCAGAGCAGGATCCTCCCGGGAGATTCTTTGCCCTGGGTTCACCTTGACGCAGAGGGGAGCGGCAAGGCAAGAAGGCAAGGGTGCTCCCTGGCAGTCAAAGCAGGCAGATGGCATGGAGGGGGCGCTCCGAAGCATCGCCCCTGGCTGGCTGGCTGGCTGCCTCCCACTCCTGCTGCCTTTCACTTCCCTGCTTTGTTCTGCCAGCCCGTGATCCAGCTCTGGGTCAGCGCCATCCCTGCCCAATGGGGCTCTGCAATTGCAGCCAGGCAGGCAGGCAGACAGAGCGAAGTGCTTGAGCCACCTGACGGATGGACGGACGGGAGAGCCAACTCCGGAGTCTTCCTTTTCTTCCCCCTCCTCCTCCAACTCTTCCTCTGGCCCCGCAGTCCCCTCTGCATTCCTGCATCCCCTCCAGACCTCTTGCAACCTGTGCAGGGGCTCCCCGGGCTGCCCCCGACCTGCTCCGTTCCTTCCCGGGATCTGCAGGGTTTCCCCGCAAAGCTTCCAGGGAAAGCTTTCTTGAAAGCGAGCAAAAGCCGCCCTGCCGCCCCGGTGCTAGAGGCAAAAGCCCCCCTGCCACTATATCCGACATAGATGTGTCCTGCCTCTATGTTGGACATAGGGCCGGGGCGGCAGGACAGCCTTTGCCCGCTTGCCTCACCAGCCATAAACCTCACCGCAAGTCACTGATACTCACCAATAGCCAATATGGTGCTACCAACAGCCAATACGGTACCATGAGAACTCTGAGGTGGGAAGTTGCTAAGTTCCTCACGGTTCCTTGGAAAACAGGGTAGAACTGTCTGGAGGGAATGCATCCTGCTGGATCGGTCCTTGACCTAATTCCCATGCAGATACAGCAAAAGTGAAAGCATTCAAAGCATTCAACTCCAAGAAGCATACTACAAGAAGCATCCCTCCTCCTTTTCATAATGGCAGCATTCCAGCAGGAACCAAATATTGACCTTGACTAAGTATGTCCACATATCTAGAAGTGGATAATAATTCTGCCAATTACAAAGGGAAAAGGCCAAAAAGAAATATCACAAAACCTACAAAAACCAAGTGGAATGCTAATAGTTACACAACAAAATACTGTATTTTTGGAGTATAAGACGTACCTTTTTTCCCCAAAAAAGAGGCTGAAAATCTGGGTGCATCTTATACATTGAATACAGCATTTTTTTGCCTCCCAAAGCCTTCACCAAAATGTCCATGCATACCCTTATGGAGGCTTTAAGAGAGCTCCTGGGGTTGGGGAGGGCAGAAATGAGCAAAAAGCAGGCCATTCCTGCCCCACAGCCTCCAGCAGCACTCTATGAGCCTCCATAAGGCTATGCATGCAATTTATTTGACAAAAAACAGGGCCACTTTCATAAAGACGGGCCATTTTTTTCTCGCTTCCCCCCCCCAATGATTGTATCAACCCAATTAGGCACTGATGGGTTTCAAAAAAATTTGGAACCTACTCTGTGGATATGGCCCTTTATGGGAGTGGCTTGTCAGCCATGTGGCCAAGTGGATGTGGCTTGCCAGCCATGTGACTGGATGATAGTGGCTTGCTGGTCATGTGACCGGGTGGGAGTGACCAAGATGATGTCACTGAATTCTTTGCCCCAATGGATGAACTACTATAAGATTAAAATAAGTACAAAAACAATAAAAGAGCTACTTACAGAAGGAAGGTGACTGTTCTTGCCAGTCTTCGGTATCACTGACTCCAATGAATGGGCTGCACAAAGAAGAGACACAGAAATGACTCTTTCATTACATACACTGCATTGGGATGAAACCAGCACACAAAATAATAGAAAAGGAAAATTACTGTCTTTTTTTGAGTCTTCTGCACCACCACCTCACCACCTGGCTCCAACAACCTGCACAAAGGAGAGACACAGAAAGCAAGATTTTACTTGCATGCACTTCACTATGTCAAGGATGAACACAGCACAGAACACACACAGCAATAAAGACAGCTACTTACAGAGGAAGGGTCACTGGCTTGCCAGTCTTCTGCACATCCCCTTATCACTTTGCTCAAACAACCTGCACAAAGGACAGACACAGAAAGCAAGACTTTAATTGCTTGCACTTACACCTTACATAAGAATAACACAATGAAACAGATACACTCAAGTTCTTACTTGTGTTATTGCTTTCCTGGATGTTGATATTTCCATACTGTTCTTAGGCTTCCAGATTCCTCTGTTGCAGCTTTCCTGGTTTTTACTCATGGATCATCAGCCGTGTGATGGTGCACTCTGATCCAAACTTTCACTGCAGGAATTGGGCCCCATCTCTCAACAGGTATGCCAAAAATACTTATCACCATCAGATTACTTAAGTTTGGAACAATTAGGCGTGTTCTTTGCACTGAACATATGAGGTTCATTTTTGAGAACCCTCTTTCTGCCTCTGCTGAACTAACAGCAATTGTTAGATATCCTGACAATATCTCTAGTTTTTCAGATACTCTCAGGAATTTTGTATTTCTCTGGTTTTTCAGCACATTTTCCAAAAAATCTCTGTAGTCATTCAAATTAATTGCATAAATAAAATACTGCCAAATGCAACCAATCCTTCCTCTGCCTCAGCCCATGGAAATGACTATATCTTCAATGTTCTAGTAATTTGGCTCCAAATATGTGATAAAGTGTAACTTGTTTGTGGCTGGCAGTAGGCTACCTGTTCTTAGATGGTCACCATCCATCAGCCTTTTCTTCAAATTGGTGATGATACTTTCCAAACCTTTTTCACAAGGAAGGGCAACAAATCATTGATTTGGAGTTAAATTGATGCTTTTGAAGGCTTGCGTTTTTAGCACTTCCACAAGTTCTGTTTCATATCTGCCCTTTTTCTGTCTAAGCACTTCAAAAGCATTGATTGTTAGCAGTACTAACTTTTTAGCCACAATGATATTTGTCTCTCTCCCCTGTAGGGCATTTGACAGAAGAGAAATCTCATTTAGGATGTCGATCATCAGGGCCAAATCCTGCAAAAAATTTAAATTTTGAAAACGGGAACCCATGCCTGGGAATCTTTCATTGCCATGAAAAAACTGATGTAGCACCGGATAAGAATGCCACACAGCTATGTTTGCTCTTAAATTACAGGCAGCCCATCTTGGTCCCAAAACTCTGCCAATCTTCACAATTTCTATACCCAATTGTTCAGAGATTTGGAAGAGGTCATTCTCGCTCTTGCAGGATTTGTGGAAGGTGGTGTGTATTTTATCAAGGAAGATTCTTGAATATAGCAGTAGCAATAGCAGTAGACTTATATACCGCTTCATAGGCCTTTCAGGCCTCTCTAAGTGGTTTACAGAGAGTCAGCATATTGCCCCCAACAATCTGGGTCCTCATTTTACCCACCTCGGAAGGATGGAAGGCTGAGTCAACCCTGAGCCGGTGAGATTTGAACCGCTGAACTGCTGATCTAGCAGTAGCCTGCAGTGCTGCATTTAACCACTGCGCCACCTTGGCTCTTGAAGTGGTTGATCTGCTTCAATTCTCTTCTTGCATCATCCAGCACTAGTTGCAAGTGGTGGTTCAAGCAGTACCAGATGATGATGTTTGGGAAGTCTTGAGCTATTCTGGCGCTGACTCCAGATTTTCTTCCAACCATAATGTTGGCACCATCGGAACAGAAAGCAATTAAATTCTTCTGTAGATATTTGGTGGTAAATCCAACTTTATCAAGCTTCCCATTGATGTGGAATATATGATCTCTGGATTTTGTTTCTGTAATTCCAGAAGCTCAACTAAGACAGTTGCTGGGCATTCTGGATCCTCAACTCTAACAAAAACTATCAGCACTGCTTTCCTTGAAAGTGTTGAGGTTTCATCAATTATTAGGCACACCTTTTGATTATTTGCAATAATCCTGGAAAACATGGTGGTCTTGATTTGGTTCGCAATGAATTCAACTATTTTCACTGCAGATCTCTGTGAATGCAATCCAACTCCCACATCCACTCCAACCATTTTAACAAATTTACCTGCGCTTCGATGTCTGAGAATAGATTACATCTTTGTGCCGGATCGTAAACAGTAGAAAATATTGTGCAAGTACTGGATAAATATTTCTCAGATGACTTATCCAGGGATTTGGTTAAAGCTTCCTGCTCCCGTTGCTTACTGCTGTCCATGGAAATAAGGTGTGCTTTTGATTGAAAATGTTCCCTTAATTTTTTTCTGAGTGATGCTTGTTGTGCATCCTTGGTTTTCCCTGCTGGCACAACCTGGAAATGTTTCCACGGTGTAGAAACATCAATACCTTTCTCTAAGAACATGAGTTTTGCACAGTACTCACAACCCACCTTCTTGTTGGATACTGCCAGTCCATCATACTTGTCCTTGAAGTGTCTGTATTGCTGTATATTCCAGCAGTCAGGAAGTTGTGGAACTTTAGTGGAGTCGATGGACTTGCTGCTTTCTCCGACCTCAAGTGGTGGTAGTGGTCATGCTGGTGGTGCTTATAGTGCTTGTGGCACTGGTGGTGCTGCTGGTGCTTATGCTGGTGCTTATGCTGGTGGTGCTGGCGGTGCTGGTGCTGGTGGTGCTGGTGCTGGTGGTGCTCGCAGTGCTGGCGACTGTTGTGGATCAGCTGATTCCTCAACTCTTGGTTTTTTGGAGAAGAAAGCAGTCATACTCTGTTGCCTGTTCTTCATTATGTTAAGTAATAGTAACTGCCTGTCAAAGAAATAAAACAATATTTGACTCAATTGTGGTTGTAAGCTGAAGACTACAGGTAACAGAAGGGAACTCTGCTTTCAACCAACAATGTACAGTCTTTTCAGGGAGGATGAGAAACAGGAAAGATATAAACAAACAGGAAAGATATAGTCTTTCATCCAAGAAGTTAGTTCAAAAATGAATGTCATAGGTAGATTCCCAGAGCAATACAGATTTCCTGTATCTGAAAAATGTAGTTCTCAGTTCCAAAAAACAGGAATATATGAATTAGGTTCAGTACTTAGGTCAGTCCAAGTAGCTATTCAGAAGTTAGTGGTTAGAAGCAATGGTAAAGCAAGATATGGAATTAAAACCAGAAATATTTTGTTGGCTATTTGAAAGGGAGTACAATATATATTTAATTTTACACATGTTAGCAACTGCTGGAATTGTGTTTGCACAACAGTGGAAAAACAGAGATATGAAAATGAATCAATATTACAATATGCAGGAATAAATAAATTGACAATTAAAATCAAGAAGACTTTGTCATGTGGGATTTGTTTTAGCAATTGCTAACTAACAGAAACAGAAATTAGAAATCCAAAAGTATGAAAGAAAACACCAACTATGTAAGGAAAGGTCCCTAAAATGTATAAGGAAATATTACTAGATCATTATTGATGTGTAGATAACTGTGGGGCATTACACACCCACACCCACACAAACTATGACAATGCCAGGAAAACACCAAAAAATAAGAATTCCCCCCGCCAAAAGACTGCAAATGAAACCAGTTTTTTCCTTAACCTTAAGAATAGGAAAGAAAAAGCCACTGGAATAAACACCAACAAGGCATTGTAGGAAATTATAAACGACAGTGCCAGGAAGCTCACAGAACCATCAACCACCTCAGAATTACATAAACAACGAGGGTGAAACACACTAAATCTGGCAAAGCTGCCTTGCACCAACCTCACCTGCTCATAGAAAAGCATCCATTTTGAGACACATAAACCTGGTCTGAACATTTAAAAGCAACATATTGCATCACAAAGAAAACATTTACAAAAAGGAATAACATTTCTTGTAGTAAATATATTTTATAAACAATTAAAAAATAAAAGTTCCCTAAAAATAATTTAAAAAAAGATATTCTATAAATAAATAAAAATAGCAATAGCAATAGCAATAGCAATAGCAATAGCAGTAGACATATACTGCTTCATAGGGCTTTCAGCCCTCTCTAAGCGGTTTACAGAGAGTCAGCATATTGCCCCCAACAATCTGGGTCCTCATTTTACCCACCTCGGAAGGATGGAAGGCTGAGTCAACCCTGAGCCGGTGAGATTTGAACCGCTGAACTGCTGATCTAGCAGTAGCCTGCAGTGCTGCATTTAACCACTGCGCCACCTCGCAGTGGTTAAATGGTTAAACCTCGCAATAAAAACTATTGTTAAGTATTTCACCAGCAATAATTTATACTTTAACCATTTTAATGTATTTTAGTTGTACCAGCCATAGTATACTGTAACCATTATTCCACCAGCAATAATTTATATGGTAACCATTTCAAAATATTCCATACACAATAATTTAAAATGGAACCATTAAAAATATTCCATACACAATAAATTACAATAAAAGGATTTAAAACAATTCTATGCACAATACATTTTAAAGTATTGAGTATAAAATTAAAAAAAATGGTTTATTTTAATTTATTTTGGATAGAATCTTTTTTTAAATAGACTAAGACAATTTAAAAAAAGAATCCACACAAAATAAATTGACGTAAACCATTTCAAAATATTCTATTCTCAATACTTTTAACTAAAACTATTTTAAAAAATTCTATGCACAATACATTTTAAAGTATTGAGTATAGAATTTTTAAAAATGGTTTATTTTAATTTATTTTGGATAGAAAAAAGCTCGGGTCACTAACCAGCAGGCAGAATCAGCATTTCTCCGATATGATTGATGGATGGATGCAACAGGGAGCAGTCAGGCAGGCAGTGAGGCAGCAGGACAGGTAAGACTGGACTGGTCACTGGAGGGACAAGGATTGTCACTAAGCATGCCGCCTGGCAGGCTTAGCCAGCCAGGCGAGGCTGGAGAGGGGGGCGGGAAGCTTTTGGCTGTGTGGCATACATCAGCCTGCAGCTTTTGTAAAAGCTAGGCCACTGTCGCTGCCGCCCACCTGATTTTGGCCGTGTGGCATACGCCAGACCACGGCTTTCGCTAGGGAAGGCATGAAAGACTTACCACGCGAAAGCTAGGCCGCTGCTGCCACCACCCACCTTCTTTCAGCCGCGTGGCATACGCCAGCCATTCAGGACTTCCCTCATGAAAACTAGGCCACCATCGCTGCAATCGCCACCACCCATCCGCTTGAGGCCACATGGCGGTTGCCAGCCTACAGCTTTGGTGAAAGGTCACCACTGCCCACCTACTTTCAACCACATGGTGTATGCCAGCCTATGGCTTTCCCTAGGGAAGGCTAAAGGCCTTCCATCACAAAAGCTAGGCCACCACCACTGCCGCCCACCCGCTTTTGGCCGCATGCGTACACCAGCCTGTGGCTTTTGCTATGGAAGGCCTGAAGGCCTTCTCTCACAAAAGCTAGCCCACCACTGCCGCCTCCACCACCGCCCACCCACTTTCGGCCATACTGTGTATGCCAGCTCGTAGATTTCATGAGCTGGCATAAGCTAGCCTCCCTAGTTCCTCTCCGCCTCTTGCACTTAGTTGCTTACCTGAGGGAAGAAGCAAGTTCCTGGAAGACAAAAGGAGTTGAAATGGAGGACCTGGTCAGCAAGCGAGATGCGACAGCTGCTCCAGAATGAAAGACTCTTTTGAAATGAGAAGTCTCCAAAAGAGAAAGACTCTTTTCAAAAGAGGAATGTTCGCCGTTTCCACTACACTTTTAAATGGGCTGCCTCCAGCCCGCTCACTGATCTTCTAGACTCAAGCCAATCAGTGAGCCGCTGGCTGGGCTAGCCTAGTTTAGTGTTGACAGGCAGGGTAGCGAGTGAGCTGCGATGGCACAGCAAAGGCGATCGAGCAACAGGGCTGGTGCAGGCATTCCCGGAAGTTACTTCCAGGTCCACCGGTCGAACCTCCTCTCATCGGCTTGCTGAATTTCACAAACTGGTTCGCCCGAACTGGTGAGAGCTGGCAGAAACCCACCACTGCTACCAACCTACCTTCTCTCTCTCTCTCTCTCCCTCTCTCTCTCTCTCTCCCTACCTATCTACCGTATTTCTCTCCATATATATATATATATCTATCTCCCCCCACCTATCCACTGTATTTCTCTATCCCTCTGTTTCTCTTTCTGACTCTCTCTCTCCCCCCTTTATCTATCTACCTTTTTTAACACTTATGACCATTGCAGCATCCTCACAGTCATGAGGGGCCATGGGAGGCAAAGTGCCCCTTAAAGTAAGTGGCATCAAATTAGCCATTCCCACCCAGTCACATGCCCACCCAGCCATGTCTACCCAGTCAGACATTAGGTCAGAGAACTGGTTGTTAAATTCTTTGAATCTCACCACAGGCTGAATCCATGTTTCCATGTTTCATTTATAATAAAAAATAAATGTTACACCAGTAAATAGCAGAAGTGGGAGATCAAATTAAATACAATTTGGGACACTGAAATTTTAGACTTAATGAAAGCAGAAAGCAAAAGAGAGAGGGAGGAGCAGACAGAGACAGAAAGAGAGGAAAAGAGAGAATTATGGTAACACATTATAATTTGCCTTTTGGTATGGAATGTGACAAATAATCTAAAATTAAATAATTTGGGATTCTAGTGGGAGATCTCAGATATGTAAACAAGCCAGTTTAAATCGTAGGCAAATTACAATAAGATAGGGAACTGACTGCCATGTAGGATGGATATTTGTAATATTTGCAATATGGATTTTGTAGTACTGTTTTACTGGGTCACTAAAACGGGTTTTCTTGAATATTCAATTTGCCTTTTTAAATTTATCTTTAATAGAATGCTGACTTTTGATTAGATTTTGGGATTAGTATGCTGTTGTGAATGTAGTTAATAACTTTTATAACAATCTTTTTTTGGAAACCTTCAGAGAATTCAGAGAGGAGATAAAAGAGATAAAGGAGGAACTAAAAGAGTTTAAGGCAGATTTATATGATAAACTTGATACTAAGATTGCCAAAATAAATGATGATATGCTGGGACTTGTAACTGTATTGACAGAACATGTTTCTGGAATTGAAGATAGTCTAGAGCAGTGGTCCCCAACCCCCGGTCCGCGGACCGGTGCCGGGTCGTGGAGTACCTGGCACCGGGCCGCGCAGCGGCCGGGGGCCATGATCGCTGCAGCTACTACACCACCTCCGCCCGCTCCCCGAGTCAGCCGTCCCCTCAGTGAACGCCTCCGCCTCTTTCTCCTTTCTCGCCTCAGTCGGCTCGCCTGGAAGCGAGGCGAGGAGGGGGCGGACCATGCGCTGGAAGCGGAGCCCTTGGAGGCCCTGGCGGCTTCCCCGGCAGTCGTTGCTGGCCGCTCTCTTCTTTTTCTTGCTGTCCTCCTCGTTCCTCTACTTCGTCTATGTGGCGCTTCTCCGCCCGGCCTTGGCTTGTGAGAAGGAATGGCGGGAGAGGGAGAGAGAGCGAGAGAGAGAGAGAGAGAGAACGTCGGGCAGCCGAGGGCGGGGGGGGTCTTTTGAGGGGAGATGGGGGGTGCACGATTTTGGCGTGCGTGCGCCCTCCGCGGGCGTGGGTGGGGGCTGAGAGGAGTCTAACGGTAGCGCAGGAAAGGGGAGGGTATGAGCGCCGCCTGAGGTGGTGAGGGGCAGTCGCCAGATTCAGACTTGCCTCTCTTCCAAAATTTCGCCAACGGGCATCGGTGAAGCGCGCTCTTTCTCTTCCTCACAAAACACATTTCCTTTTCCCCCACACGTAGTTATTGGCGATATGGACTCTTGGAGGCTGCGTTCCCGGGTCGCGTTTCCTTTTTGCAGCCCACAAGAATGCCTGGTTCTGAGCCTCAAAAAACGAGAGTTCTCTTAAGGCTGCAAAAAAGGAATATACTTTGGTCCTTGAAGCGCTTTTCCTGTTATTTGGACATTATATATATATATATATATATATGTCTGTAGTCCATAATATAGTGATGATTTTAAAAAAAATTAGTTGAGCACATGGAATCTTTTTTCTTTTAGTATATTTTGGAGGTGGGGGCCTACTTTGTTATTTAAGATACAACGCCCCCCCACCCCTGCGCGCGCTCAGTGGGCCACGGTAAAATTATCAAAGGCTGACTGGTCCGCGGCGATAAAAAGGTTGGGGACCACTGGTCTAGAGGTTCTTAATGAAGCTAATACCAATTTGACATCCAAAACTGAGGTGGTGCAACAAAAAGTTGAAAACGCTGAAAAACAAATTATTATGATACAGTACAGGCAGATGGAGCTGGCATTAAGAGTCAGGGGGTTGCATGAGGATAAACAGGAGAACTTGAAACCGATTTTTTCAGAGGCTTTTGACCGTCTGGGAAGACCGGGGTCCAACTTTGACTGGCAGATTGATAAAGTTTATCGCGTTAATTCTTGGGCGACAAAACAGAAACAACTCCCCCGAGATATAGTTATATATTTTACTACAAGAGAGCTCAGAAACATGATACTACAAGAGTCTTATAACACTAGGCTCCAAATTGGGGGCCAGGATTTGACTGTTTTGAAAGAAATACCACCTCAAATGCTAAGAGCCAGGAGAGACTATGCTTTTCTAGTGGAGGAACTCAGAAACCGTCAGATACAGTACAGATGGGATGTGCCATTTGGTATTATAATTACATTTGACAAGCAAAGATATCGTCTCAACTCTGTATGGAAAGCTCGCGATTTCTACCACAATATTCTGAAGGTGGGACACTCTCACCATCTGGATCTGGAGAAAGACCACAAGAAGGACAAGATAGACAGCAAACCACATAACTATTAGACAAGACGCACCATCTCCCCCCTCCAGAAGGGCAAGGTGTCATGGAACAAAAACCTAGCCGTATGACTACCAGACGAATGGAAAAACAAGCTACAATGAAACAACCTCAACAATCACCGGCCATTGATCAAGGAGTTACAGCAGCAAGCTCAGAAGCCATGGGAGGAGCTAGGCCAAAGATTAAATAGGCCATGCAGGAGGCTCTAAAAAAGCTTCAGGCAACCAAAGATGACAACTAAGATTTCAACATGGAATGTCAATGGACTGAATTCTCCACAGAAGAGAAAGAAAATATTTCACTATCTTAAACAGTTCAAGAATGATATAATTTGTCTGCAAGAAACTCATATCAAATCAACTGATCAAAAATATTTGTTTAACCCCAAACTTGGTCAACATTTTGTGACCTTTGCTATGGAAAAGAAAAATGGTATAGTTGTATACTTAAGAAAAGACATCAAGGCTGAACTAATTGAAGCAGATCCCTTTAGAAGATATATCGCGCTAGACCTAATCTTAGAAGGGAAAAAGACATTACTTTTGGGAATTTATACTCCTAATCAACAGCAAGACGGATTCTATAGAAATCCTCATGCTAAATTAGTACAGTGGGACTATAAGTCTTGTATACTATTGGGTGACTGGAATAGTGTGATTGACACTAAAAGAGATAAGAAGACCTCTCACCCAAATACTAAAATGCGAGCTAAGCTACCCAAAACTTTTTTTGACATGATGGACGACTTTGAATTGAGAGATATTTGGCAAGAAAGAAACGCAGAGGAATATGACTTCACCTTCTTTTCTGATAGACATCAATCCCTTTCAAGGATTGATTTTATACTAATCACTAATGATTTACTTTCTAGGGTGAACAAGACAAAGATTGTGGCTAGGGTCCTTTCGGATCATAACCCAGACTGGATGGAATTGGGAAGGGTAGTGCAGGCAAGAAGGTCTTGGAGGCTGAATGAAAACTTATTCAGATATGAAAAGTACATTAATGATAGTAAAAAATTGTTATCTGAATACTTTGTCTGAATATGAATAAGGGTACACCTATGGAATTCGTATGGGATGCAAGCAAAGCGTATATGAGAGGAGTACTGATAAATATAAACAAAATACATAGACATAAACAAGGGCTAAAACAAAAAGAATTGGAAGAGGAAATTGAAGGGAAAGAGTTGGAGTTAGCATTGAATCCAGGTGATACAAAGGTTACGGAAGCAATTACCATATTAAAATCCCAATTTGATATGTTGATCTCTGACTAGGTAGCCACTAGTTTATTATACGCAAAACACAACACTTTTTGTAATGCAAATAAACCGGGCAGATGGTTAGCTTATCAGATTAGGAAAAAAAGGAAAACTCGAAATGTAACCAAACTGATTTATAGAGGGAAGGAGGTGTTTCAACAGGAGGAGATTCAAAAGGCATTTCGGGAATTTTTTATAGAATTGTATAAAGGGGATAAAATTAAGGGTTTAGATATAGACAAATACCTAGATAAAGAGAAAATACCCTTAGTTAGAGAAGAGTACAGGCAAAAGTTGAACCAACCAATAGCCTCAGGGGAAATCTTGCAGGTAATTAAGCAACTAAAATTAGGGAAAGTGCCAGGCACAGAAGGCTTGACAGCGGTTTACTATAAAAATTTACAGTTAAAAATGGTAGAACCTTTTAGAGAACTATTTAATAAAATCCAAACGGAAGGTAAAGTGCCCCCATCTTGGAAGACAGCGTTTATATCTTTGATACCCAAAGAAGATCAAGATACTACCCAACTAAAAAATTATAGACCTATCTCATTACTTAATGTAGATTATAAATTTTTTATTAAAATACTAGCAAATAGGTTAATGTTGGTTATTCAACAATTGATACACACCGACCAAACAGGTTTTATACAGGGGAGACAGATGAAGAGTAATGTTAGACTAATTATTAATGCATTAGAATATTTGGGAAAGAACAACTAAATCCCTGCTGCGTTCATATTTCTGGATGCTGAGAAGGCCTTTGATCGAGTTAACTGGCAATTTCTGTTGAAGATATTGCAAAAAATGCAGATAGGAGATAGCTTTTTACAGTCAATTAAAGCAATATACCAACAGCAAACAGCTCAAATCATAGTCAATGGAAGTTTAACAGACCCTTTTCAAATCAGAAAAGGTACAAGACAGGGCTGTCCTTTGTCCCCACTATTGTTCATTATAACTTTGGAAGTATTGTTGAATAAAATACAGGGCTTGGATGGTCTAAAAGGGATCAACATTAGGCAGCAAGAATACAGAGTCTGCGCTTTTGCGGATGATCTGGTCATAATATTGGAACAACCGCAGGAATCTAGTATGGTTTTAATGAATACGATTAATCAATTTGGTCAAGTGTCTGGTTTTAAAATAAATTTAGGGAAAACAAAACTATTAGCTATAAATATGAATACTAAACAAAAGGTAGAACTAGGAGGGATACTAGGATGTGAGGTAGTCAAAAAAGTCAAATATCTTGGAGTTAATATTTTAACCTCAAACGGGAAATTATATAAGCACAATTATGAACCACTTTGGCATAGTATACAGATAGAGATGAAAAAATGGGAGAAATTGCACTTATCTTTGCTGGGTAGGATAGCGGCAGTGAAAATGAACATCTTACCAAAATTTTTATTTCTTTTTCAAATGGTACCTATACTTAAAAAAGATGCGAATCTTTTAGAATGGCAGAAGAGTATCAACAAATTTGTATGGGCCGGAAAGAAGCCGAGGGTAAAGATGAAAATTATGCAAGATGTACGCGAGAGAGGAGGCCTGAAATTACCTAACCTAAAATTATATTATGATGCAGTGGCGCTATCCGCAATTAGTGATTGGACTCATTTAACCAATGATAGAATACTGAATATCGAGGGACATGATCTGGTATATGGTTGGCATGCTTACTTGTTATTCAACAAAAAAATGGATAAGAATTTTAAAAGTCATATCTTAAGAAATGCTTTACTGCGGGTCTGGAAAAAATACCAATATAAACTAAATGACAAGATACCCATGTGTGCAATTCCTAGACATGCAATTGAAAATATGAATATAGCACAAAAACAGGATAGAACCACCTACAGACAACTTCTCACTTTGGAAAGGGGAGTTCTACAACTAAAATCTTTAGAGGTATTGAAAGAGGAGAAGGTAGTTCAAACATGGTTCCAGTATGGCCAATTACAGGCTAGGTGGAAAATAGACCTAAAAAGTGGTTTTGTTGAGGATAATTTGTTTAAACAAATAAGAGATCAAAGTTTAATGCATATAAAGAGGATATATAATGTACTAATACAGATGGATTCGGAAACAGAATTAGTTAAAGATTGTATGATAAAGTGGGCTCAAAATATTGAAGAACCAATAATGTTGGACATATGGGGAAGAATATGGGTAAGAAATGTGAAATTTACACAAGCACAAAACCTGAGAGAAAATTTTTATAAGATGTTTTATAGATGGCATTTAGATCCTAAAAATCTGGCTTCTATGTATCCGAATGTACAGCCTAAATGTTGGAGATGTGGTTCTCTCGATGCTACATATTTTCATATATGGTGGACTTGTCAAAAGGTTAAGGCATTTTGGATAAAAATGTGGTGGATTACGTGGCACGACATAAGCGCGAACGTCAAAAGCGCGCCGACAAAACCGCGGGGCTAAAACCGCAATGTCAAAAGCGCGCCGACAACAGCGCGCCAACAGAAGCATGATTTAAGTTAAGGTAAGGTTTAGGCCCTAAACTTTAGGGTTAGGTTTAGGGTTAGGTTTAGGGTTAGGGTTAGGGTTAGGGTTAGGGTTAAGGTTATGTTACAGCGTGCTTCTGTCGGTGCGCTGTTGTCGGTGCGCTTCAGCGCTCATTCATCTCCGTGGTTTTGACGGCGCGGTTTTGTCACCGCGGTTTAGTCAGACGCGCTTTTGTCGTTCACGCATTTGTGGTGGAACCGTGGATTATGCAAAATATCTTTAAAAGAAGGATACAGTTTACTCCACAGTTATTTTTACTAGGTATATGTACTGACTTTACAGCGGCAGAGACTAATTTGGTTCTGCATCTGATAACGGCAGCAAGACTGTTGGTGGCACAATACTGGAAGAAGGAAGACTTGCCTACAACTCAAGAATGGACATTGAAAGTTACAAACCTAGCCGAGATGGCTAAAATATCGGCATATCTTAAAGATCATTCAAATGAGAGATGTAAACGAGACTGGGGAAAGTGGATTGACTATATACAAAACAAATCCGGGACTAAGAAACCTCAGATAGCCTATGCTTAAGATTAGGAATAATCTAAATTGCCCAAAGTTAGTGCAACAGGAAGAAGCTGAGTTCAATGTAGAGATGTTATTAACTTTTTTTTATTTCTTTTATTTTAATATATTTTAGACTATGTTTGTTAAAATCTATACCGTGTACGGGCTCTGGGAAGTTGGGGGGGAAGGGAGGTGGGGTGTTAGGGGGGAGGGGGAGCGGGGATATATAGTAAGTGTTAGATTTCAATGTAATGCGATTGCACATGTATACTGTTGCTTTTTAATTTCACTGTTAAAATAGGACAAGCTGAATATATTGACATATAGTAGAAATACACCGAAGGGAGGAGTAGCGGGATAGAAGAAAGAGGGGTAGAGAGGGCGGGAGAGAGGATTGGAGGGAGGGTGAGAAGGAAGGGAGGGAGTGGACTGGGAGAGAGGAGTGGTAGAGGGAGAGGGGAAGTAGGATAGAGGGGAATGATGGAGGGAAGATGGAAAGTTGGAGGGGGGCGAAAGGAAGAGGTGTATGGATGGTCGAAGAGCTATATTGGGTTTCTATTTGTGGGGGTATTGTTGACAAGAGGAATTGCTGTGTTTATTGTTTAATGTTGTATGGCAAACAAGACTGCAAAATCCAAAAGAGCACTATTAACGTATAAGAAAATTTCTTATACGTTAGCTGAAAGCCCCTCATTTTCCTCTAAGTAAGTTACGTATGCCACCTAAGATTCAATAAGTACCTACAAATGCATTTATAAGGAGCCCGAAAGTGCATGGTGAATCTTCTATTTTCTATATATTTACAAAAATATTGTAAGTGTAGTGGCAGAGATATCAGAAAACAGTGATATTGCTTTTGATATATTATTAGCTGTTTGGATGAAATTCAGTATTTCTCAAGGACATTTCAATAAGATATCATCCTTGGTTTCATTGTTCACTTCCCCAAGTACTGAACCAGAGAACATGCCTTATCTTTTCCATTTTGTATTAAGCTGTAAAGCTCATAAAAGATTTTTTGATGTTCTAGTAGAATTATGCATATTCTTAATTTAATATCTTGACTTTTTTATTTCTCATGGTTATCAAAAGGTTATATGAAATAGTATCAGTTCACAAAGAGCTTTCACACCCTGCCACATGTCAGCTCCTGCCAAAGCATTTCTAAAGAAAAGAAATATTCTGAGCTAAATAATCTGAAAACCCACTGGACATAGAAGTTAAGGCATCAGGCTAAAAACCAGAAGACTGAAACTTCTATTCTGTCTTAGGAATTTAGCCAACTACATGCCTTTGGGCCAGTCCCTTTCTGTAAGACCTTGAAATGAGGCAAAGGCAAACCCCTTCTGAAAAAAAAATGTTGCCAGGAAAAATATAGTGACTTGTCCCAGCAGTTGTCAGACTTGAGGCTGACTGAAAGGAGCAAAATATCAATGTTTGTGATGAAATGACCATTTCAGGAGGGAAGTGTTATGGAAGACTATCTATTTTAGAGATAGTCTTTTAGAGATAGTGTTTAGGCCTGGGGGTAGGATTACTCTCACCCCGCCCGAATGTTGAGTGAATGTTGTGTTTTTATGGATAATTTTCTTTTATTCATGATTCTTTTTCTTTTAAGTCTTGTCTTGCACTCCCTTCCCCTCATTGTTGTAAGCCGCCCTGAGTCCCCTCAGGGAAAAGGGCGGCATATAAATCCTCAATAAAATCCTAAAAAAAAAAAAAATTTTTTTAGAAACCCTGAAGTTTTAGCTGAATAGAGTTGGCAGGGATCTTTGAGGTCTTCTAGTTCAACCCCCTGTTCAAGCAGGAGTCCAGTCTCTTCTTAAAGCATTAGAGGGACCAGCATTAGAGGGGAACCATTTCATACAGGAAAACACATGAAAAATATAACCTATTTAAACCTCCTCGGCATTTTGCTTCTGCATTTTACTATGAGCTGCAGTTGCACAGTGAATAGAATTCATTACTGCAGGCTACTGCTGCTGATGACTGGCTGCCAGCATTTTGGCAGTTTGGATCTCACTGGCTCAAGGTTGACTCAGCCTTCCATATTTCTGAGGTGGGTAAAATGAGGATCCAGTTTGTTAGCGGCAATCTGCTGACTCTCTAAAAATCTTAGAGAGGACTGTAAAGCTCTGACAAAGCAGTATATAAATCTTAGTGCTATTACTATTGCTACCTCTTTGCCCCAGTCACATTACCCTTTGATATTCACTTCACTAAAAATAAAGAATGAGTCATGTGTAGGATGCGAGAGCTGTCAAACATCCATATTTAGCATCTGTAAAATATATTGACAGTAATTAAAAGTGCAAGATATTGGCTAAACTTTGCCTCCATTCCAAGTAGCACATTATATCATATTTTCACATGAGCAAATGAAAGGAGAGGATTTTTTTTTAAAAAAATATGAATATAATATAAACAATGTCAAAAGAATTTGTCAGAATCTCCACAGTTTAGAAAGTACACACTTGATATTCTTATTTCTCATGCTATAGATGATTGGATTGAACAAGGGTGGAAGGAGGGCATACAGAACTGTCAATCCAATATCTAAGTAAGATGGAGTGTTAGAGGAAGGTCTCAGATAGGCAATGCTTGCAGTAAATACTAACATAAACACTACCGTAAGATGGGGAATACAAGTAGATAAGGCTTTTCCCCTTGCTTTTTCAGAAGGGATTCTTAACACTGTCTTGAATATCACTGCATAAGATACAACTATAAAAGTAGAACAGCCTAGTGAAGCAATGACATTGGCCACAAGAATTCCAAACTCAAGTCGATTTATGCCAGAGCAGGATAGATTCAGCAATTGTGGAATTTCACAGAAGAATTGATTGACCACATTAGAACAAAAATGGATGGAAAAAGTGCCAGTGGTATGTAGCATTCCACAGAGGAGACCTGTAACCCACACTATAATTAGTATTTCAGTACAGTATTTCCAATTCATCACCAACTCATAATGCAATGGATGGCAAATGGCAACATACCGATCATATGCCATAACTGTCAGGAGTGAGAAATCAGAGGCTACAAAAGAGAGAAAGAGGAAGTGTTGAGTAACACAACCAAAGTATGAGATGTGTCTTGTGTTCATGAGAGAATTGATCATGGATTTGGGGACAATGACAGAAACAATACCCAGATCCTGCAGACTCAAATTCATGAGAAAGAAGTACATGGGGCTATGTAGTCTATGGTCAATAGCAACTGCAGAGATGATGAGAAGATTTGCTATAACAGTTGCCACATATAACAGAAAGAAGAAGAAAAAATGCAAAATCTGCAGATGTCGATTTTTTGAGAATTCCAGAAGCAGAAAATAAGGCACTGTGGTTTGATTCTCCATGTTTTATTTATGGCAAAGCTGGCATAACTGCAAAGAAAGAAAGGAGGGAAATTCAGTTAGATACAATTTTGGAGGTGGCATTTTGATATGTGGTGAGATATGAAAACATTAGGAAACATGAAGCATGGAGAGAATGAAAAGAGAATTAGAACACAGAAAACAGGGATGTAGAATGAGGATAAAAATACTTTCGTTTCAATTTTTGCCCTCCTGAACTAGAGGACCAACTACCAACCTCACATTTTTCCTTCTATCCTCTTTTCAGTTGTATTATCTCATGTAGTTATCAAAAGCATTGTCTAGGAAGTAGAACAATACTGGATGAAGTCTATTTTCATAAATGAAAGTTTACTCAGAATAATTAGGCCCATTGTAATGTGTCTGCAGACCAGGATTGTGGTAGTGTTGGAAAATGGGAAAAATATATATCTATGGTGCTTTGCGCTTCTAGAAGAAAGGCAATGTAAATTTTACCAATAAACGTAAACATGATTTGCTATGTATGTTACTTGGAAAGTGCAGACATTGCTCCTCGTATAATTTCTCTATGCGAATTTATGTAAGTGATGGTGGTGGGCTTTTTTTTTTGGGGGGGGGTATTCTCTCTAACACATATTGAGCTAAAATAACAGAATAAAAACCAGGGGTGAAGTCCAACAATTCTGGCAGGTTCTGGAGAACCAATTGTGGAAATTTTGAGTAGTTCGGAGAATAGGTAGTGGAAATTTTGAGTAATCTGGAGAACCAGCAAATGCCACCTCTGGCTGGCCCCAGAGTGGGGTGGCAATGGAGTTTTTGCAATATCCTTCCCCTGCCATGCTCACCAAGCCATACCATGCCTAACAAGCTAAACTCACAGAACTGGTAATAAAATAATAAAAATTTCACCACTGATAAAAACTCTTTAAAGTAATATATAAAATTAATACATACATGTTTAATGACATATTGTTAATTAAAATTTTTGGTATTCACTTGGTGATAAAGACACAATTATACTATTTTGAAATATAGTTAATCAAAAGATTTCAAATATTTGTACAATAAATTAATAATTCCCCATATCCAGCAATCAGAAGGAAATGAAAATTCAACTTGAAAAGGCAGTATTGCATTCAGTACAAAACAATAATGTCCCTAGTGGAGTTTTGACAGAAAATGAGACCCAATCTATTGTACCTTTGAACTTTGACATCTCAGCATTTTTTTCAAGTGTCAAATGACAAACACATTTTCAGCAATAATATTTAACTTGTTTACAAACAGAGAAATAAAAAGAGATATAGGATTCTTACCATGCATTTTTTTTACTGATATACAGAGAGATGATGAGATTACTTTGTCAACACTAATACTTTTATCAGTGATCAGTTCATGCATGAAGGTTTGGTCCAAATTTCTGCTGATTATAACTATTTTTTATTCTTCATAATTATCATATGGAAAAGGTACCAATGTTAAATATGCAGTTATCTCATTTTTTATAGTCTACACAGAAATCTCTACAAATCTCTCTTGACCACTGTCAATGCTGTCCTACTTATTTTCATGTAGTGAAACATCTCTCCGTAGTCATAGTCTTTGAATGTTTATTAATTATTTTTATTTCTCTCAAGAGACTTTTGCACCAAAATAAAAATGACTTCTGTGTGCTTATTGACACATTTAGCGAATGTAAATAAAACAGATATGTATACTCATTAATATAATTGGCCCTTAAGAGTCCAATAGCTTCCACCAGGACCAGTTATCATATCATATGCAATAATAATAATATCTCAGATTATTAACAGAATGAGGGCTGCAGTGTAAATTGTGAGAGGTGAAACACATTCAAGTGAGACGAAATCCTTGACATGTATTTAACCGTTTGTGATTGTCTTTGACTTTTATCTTTTAAAGTATCTCACCCTCCATTCTGCATCCCACAACCTTGGCTAGGTCTGTGTGTGTGTCCCAAAGCCGAACTGGAAACTTTTTTTCTCAGAGTTTTTGGCTGAAACAGCGAAGGGGATAGTGATATAGGAGTTTTCTAGACAAAACAGAGTAGCTCTTTGGTGAATCAGAGACATTCCAATAGCTGGCATATGCATACTATACTAGTATACTATACTATACTATACTATACTATACTATACTATACTATACTATACTATACTATACTATACTATACTATACTATACTATACTATACTATACTATATAAATTATATATGGGTTGCTGCCGGTCCCCGCCGGTTCTTGCGAACTGGTTGGTCACCTGACCCTGAAGTAAGCCTGTCCCGCACCCAGCCATTTATACCCATCCCAGCTGGACGGTATTGTGTTGCTCAGAAAAGCAACTTCAGGAAGGTCCTTTGCTAGCAGGCAGGTTCTAGGACACCTGCCGCCACCAAAGGACCTTCCCGGAGTTGCTTTTCTGAGCAAGAGGGAGACAGAATGGACAAAATACCATCCGTTTTCCCCATGCTCAGAAAAGCCACTTTGGGAAGGTCTTTTGATGGCGGCAGGCATCCTAGAACCTGCCTGCTAGGAAAGGACCTTCTCGAAGTTGTTTTTCTGAGCATATAGCCCCCACTGCTTCTGGACATCTATTGCAGTTGCGAGGAGCTGAGGAGAGCATGGAGAAGAGCGTGAAGGTTCTTGGCATTCTGGGAAGCCACGAAAGTGGCAGGGAGAGGCGCGCGGCTTGGTTTGGTTTAGACTCCCTGGACATCACAGCAGCAGCCTCAAGTGCACCGATATTGGCGTTTTCACCTGTTTAAAAAGAAGGCAGAGACTTCACTGGTCTGGTGCCCATCCGTGGAGGGAGGGATCTCCGTCACATTCCTCGTCTTCCCGGATGGGTTCCGGACCAGCAGAGAAGTGGCGGGAGCTGTCAGGCTGGCAAGCCAAGCCCAATTAGCCCCCAAAGCCTCTTCTGGATGTCTATTGCAGTTGCAAGGAGCTGAGGAGAATGCAGAGAAGGTTCTCAGTGCTTTGGGAAGCTGCAAAAGTGGCTGGGAGAGGTGAGCGGCTTGCAGCTGTCCCAAGTGCGCCGATCTCGGCGTTTTTCGCATTGGGGCTTGCTGCAAGTGGGAGGGAGTGAAGACTTTTTCTGGAAGTGCAGGCCCGTCACCCCTGCTCAGCAAAGCAAGTCTGGGAAAGTCTTTTGTGCCAGCTGGAAAAGGTCATGTTTGGTAATCCATTCAGAAAGACTGGGTCAAGACAGAAATTCAGGTATGCAACAAGCAAAAGCTTGACAAAACTACCTCAGACGAACACTTAGGATTTGCATTTCCTTTTTTGTCTATAGAGTAGACCCATACATTACTCCCGTGACCTGTCAAAACTGTGCTCGACTAAGCCACGGCCGATTAAACCATGTCGCTGCCATCATCAACAGGGCGACAACAGCCAGCGCGGAGAAAGAAGGGCGCTTTAAATAGCGCTTTGAAAGCAAGCCGATTCAACTTAAGGTAAGGGTTAGGTTTAGGGTTAGGTTTAGGTTTAGGTTTAGGGTTAGGGTTAGGTTTAGGGTTAGGGTTAGGGTTAGGTTTAGGTTTAGGTTTAGGGTTGGGTTTAGGGTTAGGTTAAGGGTTAGGGTTAGGGTTAAGTTAAGGGTTAGGATTAGGTTTAGGGTTAGGTTAAGGGTTAGGTTTAGGATTAGGTTTAGGGGGGGGTAGGTTTAGGTTTAGGGGTTAATTTTAGGTTTAGGGTTTACAGCGTGCTTCTGTATCCGCGCTGTTGTCGCCCTGTTGATGACGTCAGCTACGGGGTTTAGTTGGACGTGGTTTAGTCGAGCACGGTTTTGTGGTGGAACCCATTACTCCATAGGAATCCAGAAGGCATAAAAACCCATCTGCTCTAAACTCAATTTTGTAAGCTGCTGAGAACCATAAATCCTGATGGTTCTGTTCACCAATAAATGGACCTCCTGTCCAATCAACTTCTAGACTCCATTTTGATTTCAAAGTGTTTCTCCAGCTTGGAACTGAACCAGATGAGATTTTACTTCCAAGATAGTTTTCTAGAATAATGTCGACAGCCTCCCTTTTAGATACCAGGACTGCAAAGAGTGAAATAAAACTGATTTCTGTGTGCTTCTTCACATTATTTTATTGCTGTCTCCAAACACTTCAGTAGCAGTTATCCCATAAAATAACAATATTTCAGGATAATATTATCAGAGTTGAGGCTGCAGTGAGTCTAGCACTCCAAATTGTGAGAGGTGAAACATTACCATAATTAAGTGAGAAAATATCCCTGAATTATGTTTCATTACTTGAAAGTCTCTTTCACCTCTAGCTTTTAAGAAATCCCACCCTGATTTCTGCCTACCACAGCTAGGAGAACAGCTGCGGACTGTGCTAGTTAAGCCCATTTAAACCCTAATCATTAACACAGGAGTGGAAAAGTCAAACCTTCTGGAAAAAATAAAAAGAGAAGAAGAAGAAAAAGAGTTCAAATAAACCCATAGAAACCTAATGAATTGCAATAACATCATAGAAACCAATGGAATTGGTGGTGGGAGCTATTGTGGCCCAGCAGGATCCGGTTGAGCTCCTAATGGACTCGGATAACAAGGAACCATATGAGTCTGCCATGGAAGATGAAGGATCCTGTACAGGGTTCAGATTCAGAGCAGGGACCAGAAGGCACCTGAGGCATGGAGCAAAGGCAGTTTGTCCTTGATGCTAGATTCAGAAGGGCTTAGAAATGGAAGCAGCAATTCCGTAGGCAGACTCACTGAAGAGGGGATATTTGCAGGAAACAACCGTTCGCATTAGTAGTGAAGAAAATCTGTCTGTATTCTAGCTGTGTCTATTCATTTGGATTATCTGCATTGCTTCATTTGAACTATCTGGGTTGCTGCCAAGCTATTCTCTTGAATGTGAGTTCTCTGGGCCCTCAGCCAAAGGATTCCTTATCTCAGTAATTAAATTGTGGCAAACAGCCAAGCCTGTGTTCTGGTTTATTCACAGGCCGGGGGTGGTGGTGTTCAGAACACTTTGTTTCCTTCCCTAAAAAAAAAAAAAACTACATTAAGTCACCATGGAACAGCTCTGTGCTGAAAACGCTCAACTTGCACAGCAGATGGCATTGCTGGCTGGCCAGATAGTTCAACTTCAAGGGCATGCTACTTCCCCCCCCAGCCTTGGAGGAAATGTCTGGTTGCTGTGCCAGATAAGTTTGACGGCAACCAAGCCATCTTTCCAGCTTTCTTGGGACAATGCCAGCTCTTTATCTGAGAGCGGAGGACTTTCCCACTGACCGGGCTAAAGTAGGGTTTATCATCAGCTTACTCTCCAGCTCTGCAGCTCATTGGGCTATTCCTTTGTTAACCCAGGCTACCCCTTTGCTGGACAATTTCAGGGGGTTTTGTGATCACCTCAGACTCATGTATGAAGTTTCCCATAAGGAGGTATCAGCCACCAGACGTCTCAAGATCCTGCAGCAGGACAGGGCTCCTTGCAGGACTATGCCAGTGAATTCCGGCTCTTTAGCCAAGATTCGGCCTGGAATGAGGCAGCCCTCATGGACATTTTTTGAAGATGGGCTCTCGTACGACCTGAAGGATGAGCTGGTGCACAACTGTTACCTTCTGCCCCTGATTCCTGATTTGTTGGAGCAGTTCCGGGAGGTGACGGTGTTCACAAAACTGGACTTACATGGTGCCTACAATCTGGTCCAAGTCGGAGGAGGGGACAAATGGAAGATGGCCTTCGGCACCCGTTACAGACATTTGGAGTACACAGTCATGCCATTTGGATAGATCAATGCCCCGGCCATCCTCCAGCATTTTATGAATGATATCTTCCAGGACCTCTTGGACCAGTTTGTCATCATCTACCTGGATGACATTTTGATTTACTCAGCTTCTCGGGCGGATCATTGGCAGCACATACACCTGCTCCTGCAATGACTCTGGGAGCATTGTCTGTATGCAAAGCTGGAGAAGTGTCAATTTTGGCAGACTTCCATCGGGGCACTGTATCTCCCCTGAAGGAATTATGATGGAACCGGGCAAGGTAGAGTCGTTGCACAGTTGGCAGCCTCCTCAGTAAACAAACGATGTCCAGTGACTCCTCGAGTTTTCCAACTACTACTGGACCTTCATCCCCAGATTCGCTTCCCTGACCGCACCCCTCACTCAGCTCCTGCAGAAGAAAGTGCTGTTTCGCTGGGGCCAACGGAGCAACACGTGTTCGAGGCCCTGAAACATGCCTTCATGAAGAAGCCGATTCTGAAGCACCCTGATTCCCATCGTCAGTTTGTGGTGGAGGTGGACTCATCAGACATCCTGATGGGTGCAGTGTTACTGCAGTCTCACGCCCCTGGCGGCACCCTTTTCCCTTGAGCTTTCTTCTCACGGAAACTCAATCCTTCCAAGTGCAATTACACCATCTGGCAGAAGGAGTTGCTGGCCATTAAGGTGGCATTTGAGGCCTGGAGGCATCACCTGGAGGGAACCAGGCATCAAGTGGAGGTCCAGATGGACCATAGGAATCTAGAGTTCCTGAAAACAGTGCACAAATTCAACCAGCCCCAGATCCAGTGGTACCTGTTCTTTATCCGGTGTGCACAACCAAAGGGCAAATGCCCTGTCCAGGAAACCTGAGTACTCTTGCACTGCAGACCCACTTCCACCTTGGACAGTTTTTCCTGTTGAATCCTTCACTGCAGTTCATGAGTCCATGGACTTATGGCCTCGGATATGGGATGCGCAGCGGGATGAAGAATGGGTGGAGCAATGGAGGACAGAGGTAGGGTAGGCCCCTCCATGGACCTTTGACAATAACCTCTTGAGGTACCAGGACAGACTCTATGTACCCACGGGGGCCTTCCGGAGACTTATTCCCTCCCAGTGTCATGACAATCCGGCAGTGGGATATTTTGGCCTTTTCAAGACTTTGAACCTGGTCTTCCGTACCTTCTGGTGGTCCCATTTATGACACAATGTACAGATGTATGTCACCTCTTGTGTACAGTGTCAGAAGTCCAAGTCAGCAATGGGAGCTCCTCCAGGGCTGCTTCAGCCATTGCTGGCCCTGGACAGACCCTGGGGTGCCGTGTCCATGGACTTATGAAGGAATTGCCTCCGTCTTTGGGTTTTACCATGGTCCTCCTGATGGACATGCTCACGAAGATGTCATATTTCATTCTGTGTCAGAAATTGCTGACAACCCGCACCACCAACCGCATGTTCATCCAGCACATCTTCCAGCTGCACGCCCTACCTGATCAGGTTGTGTCAGACCATGGGATGCAGTTCATGGCCCAGTTCTAGAAAGGGCTGATGGAGGCACTGGATGTCCAGATTTGTTTTTTCTCGGTGCACCATCCTAAAACCGACAGGAGGATGGAGAAGGTGATCAGGATCTTGGAGCAGTACCTGCACTGCTTCATGAATCAGCAGCAGAACAACTGGGCAGACTACCTGGCTATGTTGGAGTTTGCATTCAAAAACTCGCAGCACACCTCCACACAGACAACGCCCTTCCTGGCTAATGTCAGATATCACCCTCGCTTCTTTTCTCTTACTCCAGTCGAATACCCGGTCCCCTCAGCGCAGGACTTCCTCTCGGAGCTCCAGGCGGTCCATCAAGTGGTGAGCAGCTATCTGAATCAAGCTAAAGAGGACTACAAGAGGGTAGCAGATAGATGTCGGCATGCAATGCCAGAGTTGGCTGTGGGAGATCACATGTGGCTGTCCACATGGCACTTTCCATCCCACCGACCAGCAAAGAAGTTGGACCACCGGTACCTTGGGCTGTTCCCGATGGAGGCCGTCATGAACCCAGTGGCCTATCACCTCACCCTGCAAGTGCACCCAGAGTTCCATCGCTTGCTCTTGGTCCCTGAGTGGTCGGCTTGTCCTCTTCTTCACCCCAGCCATCACTGCATGAGGCGAAGTAGCAGTTTATGCATGAAGTGGCCCAGATAGGGGACTCGAGATGGCTAAAGGACAATTCCAGTACTTGGTGGACTGGAAGGACGATGGGCCGGATGGGGGCACTTGGGCTGATGCAACAGATGTGCACGTCCACGCTTTAGTGTGAGCCCACCATGCACAATATCCCTTGAGGCCACACCCCGAGCATCAGACCCGGGGGAAGGGCCCTGTGGTGTGGGATAGTGTTGTGGCCCAGCAGGATGCAATGGAGCTGCTGACGGATTTTGATAGTGAGGAACCATATAACTCTGCCATGGAAGATGTGGAGGATCCTGTGCAGGGTTCAGAGCAGGGACCAGAGTGGCTGGTTGGCCACCAGGAGGCGCCTGAGGGATGGAACAGTGGGGAAGATCAAAGGCAGTTTGTCCCTGATGCTAGACTGACAAGGGCTGAGAAATGGAAGCAGCAATTCCGTAGTCAGACTCACAGAGAAGAATTAAGCACAGGTAGTTGTGGATTGGCCCCTCCCAATAGAGTTTATAAGTGAGGCATTGGGAGGGGACATTTGCAGGAAACAACTGTTTGAGTTAATAGTGAAGAAAATCTGTCTGTATTCTAGCTGTGTCTGTTCATTTGGATTATCTGTGTTGCTTCATTTGAACTATCTGGGTTGCTGCCAAGCTATATTATTGAATGTGAGTTGTTTGGGCCCTTGGCCAAAGGATTCCTTATCTCAGTAATTAAATTGTGGCAAACAGCCAAGCCTGTGTTCTGGTTTATTCACAGGCTGGAGGTGGGGTCAGAACAGGAACAATCAACAAACAGGATGATAGCCTACTGTTATATTCCAAGCAACACACCTTTCTCAGGGGCATTAGGCTGCTTGAGTACATTTTAAATGCAGACCTAAAACATTGCTCATAAAATGAGATATTATGTTATAGAGGCCTATAAAATACTTATAATAGACTAAGTAATACAGTAAATCCATAGAAACAATAAGAACACTGACAGAAAAGACACAAATTTTCTAAATAAAATTTATAAAGACTGCAATGGAGACATATGTTTTAGAAAATCAGTATATGTATACTCAGTTTTGTTGTTAATTTTTGTTTTCAGCAATACATTATTCCCTTCAATCAGGAGAGATTGTTCCTCTGTGTTTTCTGCCACTTCTCCAGAGGAAACCATTACAACCCATATGGCCAAGAAAGAGATTTCAGCCTTTTTCATATTTCAGTGTTTTTATTCTAATTTTTTAAAAAATTGCAAGGATTAAAAAGTAATCAAAAAGTTTTAAGAAATGTACAGAGTAAGATAACAAGCATAAGAAGATATTATAAGAAGAAGCTATTTATACAGAGCTGTCAAGCAGAGCAGCCAATGGTAACACAGCAAAAAGCCCTCTTCCAACCAGGCGTGTCTTAGCCAATAGACGCAAGCCTTTGGTTGCCAGGCTATTAGTTGTATGTTGAGGACTTGCCACCGGTCATAAGTCGAGGACTAAGGACTGGTTGCAAGCCAAGGGCATTACACTTATCTACTTTCAGCCAGGTGCCAACTGTCAATTTGAGAAGATTCCTTTGTATAGACTTGACAAATAAAACAGCTAATAGACCTCTTCGCATTTGGATCTGGTTATTATTCCTGATAGCTAATCAGATAAAAACTAAAACAGCAGTGTCCATAAGCAGGTGTAATCTCATTGATAACATCAGCTTGTACAATGATGCCAGCAACACTACTGTTACATAATTTGTGGACAGACAGCATCATCACCAGATGTACTTGTAGCTAACTGACAAACCTTACTAAGTGTATAGTCGTCAACAAAACTACATCCACATGGAGAGAGGTAAGTATTGGAGTACCCCAAAGTTCAGTTTTAGGCCCAATGCTCTTCTTAATAAATGATGTAGATTAAAAAATGGGAGGGAAACTCATCACATTTACACCAAGCTGGCCAGAATATCCAACACTCCAGTAACAAGCTTCAAAATGCAAAAATATTCTGACAGACTTGAATATTAGGCCCTACCTAACAAAATGAAATCCATTAAAGATAAGGTTCTACACTTAGGCAAGAAAAGCCAACTGTACACGTATAGATGAAGTTCCCTTGGCTCCCCTAGGTCCTTTCTAATTCTGTTATTCTATGAAACTCTATAGCCTTTGATTGCACTGCAAGTCTTTTTTCATTGGATTGATGGATTTGGTTTCCTGGAACTCTTGATGACCTCAGGAAGGTTTAGTTCCTGAGTTCTTATTGGTTCAGGGCAACCTCAAAATAAAATACCTCCTTGCTGGTATTTTATCTTGTTCTTATTTTTCAAGCCATACTTAAACACAGCATAGCTATTAATATTCTTAAAGCATAACTCCAATTAAACTTGAGGAGTTTCTTGTCTCGCCTATCTCAAGAAGATGACATCTACTCAAATTCAGGATAAAATTTTATGTTTACTACATAGTTGTAGTATCAGTAGAATTCCTCACAAGGGGTCATTATCAAAATCACAATGTCATTTTCCCCAGTATGTTTCCCAAGCCTGTGAAATTCCAGAACTACCAAATATCCATATTTAGCATTGGTAAACCTAATTGACAATAATTAGGGATGTAGGATTTTTGCAAATAATATCATGAGTTCTATGGTTCTCCTGTTTGATAAGTTGGATTTGCCTCCATTCCAACTATCCATTCCTACCTTTATTACTTTATTAAGAGAAGGAAAAAATGAAAAAATGTAAATAATTAAAATAATTTATCAAAACTTCCACAGTTGAGAAAGGACACATTTGATATTCTGATTTCTCATGCTATAGATGACTGGATTGAACAGGGGTGGAAGGAGGGCATACAGAACAGTCAACCCAATATATAAGTAAGATACAGTGTTAGAAGAAGGTCTCAGATAGGCGATGCATCCACTTAATACTAACATAAACACTACCGTAATATGGGGAATACAAGTGGATAAGGCTTTTTGCCTTCCTTTTTCAGAAGGAATTCTTAACACTGCCTTGAAAATCACTGCGTAAGATACAATTATAAAAGTAAAACAACCTAGTCCAGCAATGGCACCGGCCACAAGAAATCCAACCTCAGGTAGATTTATGCCAGAGCAAGATAGCTTTAGCAACTGTGGAATTTCACAGAAGAATTGGTTGACCACATTAGAACAAAAAAGGATGGAGAAAGTGCCACTGGTATGCAACATTCCATAGAGAATACCTGTAACCCACACTACAATTACTATCTTAATACAGTATTTCCAATTCATCACCATCTCATAATGCAATGGATGGCAAATGGCAACATATCGATCATATGCCATGACTGTCAGGAGGGAGAAATCAGAAGCTTCAAAGGAAAGAAAGAGAAAGACTTGTGCAACACAACCAAAGTAAGAGATGTTTCTGGTATCCATGAGAGAATTTATCATGGATTTGGGGACAATGACTGAAGCAATGCCCAGATCCTGTAGAGCCAAATTCATGAGAAAAAAGTACATGGGGTTGTGCAGTCGATGGTCCATAATGACTGCAGAGATGATTAGAAGATTTGTTGTTACAGTTGTTAGATATAACACAAAGAAAAAAAAGAAATTCAAAAGCTGCAGATGCCGATTTTTGGAGAATTCCAGAAGCAGAAAATAAGGCACTGTGGTTTGATTCTCCATGTTTTATTCATGATAAAGCTGGTATAACTGCAAAAAAATAAAGGAGAGAGATTGTGTTAGATAAAATTTTGGAGATGGCATTTTTATATGTGGTGAGAATAGAAAACATCAAGAAACATAAAACATGGATGGAATGAACAGAAGATATGAATGAACAATATGGAAAAAAGAGATGTAGGATGGTCATATCAGAGTACACTGTTTCCCATTTTTATCCATCTCTACTAAAGGACCAACCACCAACCATTTTTTCTTCTTTCCTCTTTTAAGTTGTGTTATCATGTAGTAATCAAAAGCATTAGCTAAGGTTAGAACAAAGTCGGTTTAGGTCTATTTTCATTAATGAAAGATAACTCAGAAGAACTGGATCCACCATAATTTGTCTGAACTCTTGTTGGTTTGTGGTAGTGTTGGAAAATTGGAGAATTCACATATGTTTCTAGAAGAAAGGGAATGTAAATCTGCCCAACAAATATAAAAATATTTGCTATATGTCTTACTTAGAAATCTTGAGAACACACATTTTCTCCTTGCATAATCTCTGAGTATGTATGTGTTTATGTAAATGATGGTAATGCTTTTATCTCCATTTCCCTACCATATATTAGGGTAAATTAATACCACAAAAAATCTTTTAAACCAGCTTTTAAACATGCTTATTAAACATGTGTTTAATAACATAGTATTAAATAGAAAATGATAGAACTTAAGTTACAACATAACTGCTATTTTGATATTCACTTGCTGATAAACACACAATTATATCAGTGTTAAATACATTTAAACTAAAGACCTCAAAAATCAGCAGAAAAAATTAATAAATCCTGTTATCCAAAAATCAGAAGAAAAAGAAAACTCAGTTGGAAAAAGTAGTATCCTATCAAATACAAACAATGTTTGTAGTAGAGTATAGACAGAAAATGAGACATAAACTATTGCACATTTGAACTTTGATAGCATTTTTTCAACAATGCTGAAAGCCATGTTAGCACATATTCAACAATAATACTAAACTTGTTTAAAAACAGAGAAATAAAAACATTACCATGCATTTCTTTTTTCCATATAAAGATAGATTATGAGATGTCTTTGCCATTGCTAATTAAGTTATTAGGGTTCAGTTCATGCATGAAGATTTGGTCCAAATTTCTGCAAATTATAACTGCTTTTCATTCTTCATAATTATAATTATCACAATTATCAGTATCAAAGATACTAAGTGTTAATTCATTATTTAAAGTCTGTGTAGAAATCACTCTAAATCTGTCTTTACCACTAGGTCAATGCTGTCCTACTAATTTTCATGTAGTGAAACATCTATATGCAGTTATAGGTATTTCTATTCTGAATGTTGATTAATTTTATTTCTCTCAAGAGATTTGTATACCAAAATGAAACTGACTTCTATGTGCTTGTTAACATAGTTAGTAAATGTGAATAAAACTGACTTTTGTCTGTTCATTAATTTAATTGACCATTAAGAACACAACAGCTTCGTCCGGGATCAGTTATCATATCACATAGAATAATAATACCTCAGATTATTAACAGAATGAGTGCTGCAAAGTAAATTGTGAGAGTTGAAAAATCAAGTGACAATGCTTCCCTGGCACATATTTCATCATTTGTGATTCTCTTTGATCTCCAGTTTTTAAAAATCTCACCCTCTATCCTGCATGCCACATGTAGGGGAAGAGCTTCAGCTATCTTCAGCTATCTTCTCTCAGCTATCTTCTTAGGAAAGCATGACTCTTGAAACAAATCATAGTTCAAAAGGTACTTTTACTGAGAGAAGTGACAGCAGAAATGTCATGTGGCGTCTGGAGATTCTGGTGCAGAATGTTAAGCTAATTTCCCCTGGTCAACCCTCATCCAGTGCTCCATACTCACCAATATGGTGCTACCAATAGACAATATGGTACCATGAGAACTCTAAGGTGGGAAGTTGATAACAGATCATCCTCAGGGTGCCTTGGATAACAGGGTAGAACTGGCTGGAGGGAATACATCCTGCTGGATCGGTGCTTGACCTAATTCCCATGCAGTTATACCAAATATGAAAGCATTCAAAACATTCAACTCCAAGAAGCATAGCCACAAGAAGCATCCCTTCTCCTTTTCAGAATGGCAGCATTCCAGCAGGAACCAGATATTGAACTTGGCTAGGTATGTCCACATATCTAGAAGTGGATAATAATTCTAATTACAAGGGGGAAAGGCCAAAAAGAAATATCAGGAAACCTACAGAAACCAAGTGGAATGCCAGTAGTTACACAACAAAATACTGTATTTTTGGAGTATAAGACAAACCATTTTTCCTCAAAAAAAGAGGCTGAAAATCTGGGTGCGTCTTATACACTGAATACAGCATTTTTTGCCTCCCAAAGCCTTCACCAAAATGGCCATGCGTACCCGTATGGAGGCTTTAAGAGAGCTCCTGGGGTTGGGGAAGGCAGAAATGAGCAAAAAGCGGGCCACCCACCCCCACCCGCAGCATATTCTATAAACCTCCATAAGTCTGTGCACGTGCGAGGTGCAGATGGCCGCTGGCTTCCCTTGCTCCGTCCGGTGGAGCAGAAAACGCTGGGAATAAACTGGCGGTTCGCTCGGAGCCTTAGAAAAAAGGGGTCCCCTCAGCTGAGTGAGTTCCAGGGGACCCGAATAAACGACATCTTGGAGGGTCGGCGCTCCTGGGAGTCCCCTGGCCTGCATGACAGCCAAACTGTTCCTCAGGATGCTTGCAAGGCTGGAGGGAAATGGCGGCACTGCACTGAGGGCTCCGTTTCGGCGTTCTAGCCTTCTGGCATTCAACCACCCACAGACAGCCTTGAATGGACTTTCTGCAGCGTTAGCCCTATTTTCTCGCTGACTGGGACGAGCCCTGGTGTCTGCCTGTCCTTTGGAGACCTGTTACCATCGAAGGAGGTAGGTGATTCGAACGACGCTGGATGAGGCAAGGCAGCTATTTTATTCCTCGGCTGCCGTAGTCTCTCTAGACCCCCCCTCCTCCATTCCGGTCAGAGCACGCTACTGACCACTCCTGTGCTCCTGTTCCATCTGGTTTTTTTTCTTTTTTGGACTCCATTTGGCTGGCTTTATAGAGGGATAGTCGGTGGATATGGGGCGTTATAAGATCTGGCAGCTGGCCTTGCGGCCATTGCCACAGCCTCCTAGCCTACCCCCTAACCTTCTTCATGGTGCAGACTTTCCTCTCCTCCCTGGCCCTTGGTTTGCTCTCGGCTCATGGCTGCTGGATATTGGGCTTTGGACATTGGACTTGCGACCCGGTCCTGGCTGGTACGACCATCACCACCCGCCATTATCAAGGGGTTCCATCTCACCCCCCTTGGGACTTTCTGGACCCCACTATCCCAGCTCCATCGATATAATCTATTGCATAAGGAAGAGAGAAGACAAAATCTTGCTCCCCCCCCCTTTACACCTTCGTGAGCCCCACCGGACTGAACTTTTTACGAACCACCTGCAAACTTTACCTGAACTTGCACATTTCTTAACAGCTGCGCAATCTTCCTCTTCTTCTTTTCTTCTTCTTTTCTTTCTTTTCTTTTGTATGGGATATGTATGTGGTATGTATGTGATGCATGTTTGATGTTTGTGCCCACTTTTATCTTTTATTGTCATTGTATTTTATAATTTTTAACTGACTTGTTCGGCCTGGATGAGTGAGTGACTGTGTATGCATGAGGGGACTGGGAGAGAAACCGAGTGCCTCCTCCACTGAGTGCCATTGCAGAAGTGGTAGGGGGCCCAGGCCTATCTCCCATCCTAGAATGTTTAAGATTAATGGCCTGCCGGAGAGAACGGAGGGTACGGGGGGCGGGAAAACAGGGTCTATGGGTGCGGGAGTGGGCCGGAACATTACGGTCACGATGGGGAGGGGCAGGTACGGTGGGAACTTCAGGGCTAACCATTACCGGGGAAGGAGGGTCCGCTACGTCACAGCGATCCCTCCTTCCGGCCCTGTTAGTTCCACTCCAAGGCCAGATGGCGAGAGTGGTCAGGGCCCTGGTCTCAGGCTGTTGTTGCTAAATGCCAGATCTGTGGTTCACAAAGCTCCCCTCGTCCAGGATCTAATATTAGACGAGGGGGCAGACCTGGCATGTATTACTGAATCCTGGCTAGACCCGGAGGAAGGAGTCCCCCTCACTGAAATATGCCCAGAAGGTTTTCAGGTGCTTCATCAGGCGCGACCCCAGAAAAGGGATGGGGGAGTGGCTATCATCATCCGAAGGTCTTTAGTTCCTCGTAGGATCCCTGCTCCGGAGCTTGTCGGGTGTGAGTCCTTGTTGGTGAAGTTGGACCTTGCGGGTCAAGTGGGCTTGTTGTTAATGTACCTTCCTTCCAACAGCGTTACAACAGCCCTCCCCTCGCTCCTCGAGTCAGTAGCCGAGCTGGTGATCGAGTTCCCAGGCTTATGGTTCTGGGGGATTTCAATCTGCCCTCACTCAGTGAACACTCTGATGGGGCACAGGAGTTCATGGCTTCCATGACAGCCATGGACTTGACCCAAGTAATCCGGGGTTCGACTCACTCAGCAAGTCACACATCTGACCTCGTATTCCTCTCGGAGCAGTGGAATTGAGGGGTATTAAGATCTTGCCCTTGTCATGGTCTGATCACTTCCTACTAAGGCTTGACTTTCGGAGACAAATCCCCCATTGTAGGGAGGAGGAACCAATTAGGTGGTTCCAACCTAGGTGCCTGATGGACCCTGTGGGATTTCAGATGGTGCTTGGAGACATATCTGATGCTCTCCTACACAGTCCGGTGGAGTCCTTAGTCGCTGCTTGGAATACAGAGGCGGTGGGGGCTCTAAACCGGATTGCACCATTACGGCCTCTACGAGGCAGCGGATCCAGGAGGGCTTCTTGGTTTACCGAGGAACTCCGGGAGATGAAGCACCAAAAGAGACGTTTAGAGTGCCGCTGGAGGGCCAGTAAATCTGAGTCAGACCGAGCACTGATGAGAGCCTATATCAGAGCCTATCACGTGGCAATACGGGCGGCAAAATGTGCGCATTTTGCCGCTCTTATTGCATCTGCTGAATCGTGCCCAGCTGCCTTGTTTAGAATAACCCGCTCCCACTTGAAAGGGAGGGACGCGGATGACCCTTTGCAAGGTAGAGCTGAGGAATTTGTTCAGTTTCTAATGGATAAAGTCGCTTGGATTCGGACAGACCAGGACTCCAATTGCTCGGTGCCAGCCGAGGTAACGGGGGAAGGTCTTGAGTGGAGTTTATGGAGCAAGTTTCAACTTGTCACCCCTGAGGAAGTGGAAAAGGCCATGGGAGCAGTGAGTGCCTCCACTTGTATACTGGACCCGTGCCCCTCCTGGCTGGTCTCGACCAGCAGGGAGGTGACACGTGGCTGGATCCAGATGATAGTTAACACCTCTCTCCGGGAGGGATCCTTTCCGCTCCTCCTAAAGGATGCAGTGGTGAGACCCCTCCTGAAGAAATCTTCTCTGGGACCCGCCATCTTGAGTAACTATTGTCCAGTCTCCAACCTCCCCTTTGTTGGGAAGGTTGTTGAGCAAGTGGTGGCGTTTCAACTCCGACGGTCCTTGGATGAAACCGATTATCTCGATCCCTTTCAGTCTGGTTTCAGGCCTCGCTACAGCACAGAAACTGCTTTGGTCGCGCTGATCGATGATATCTCGCGAGCCAGGGATAGGGGTCACTCTTCTATCCTGGTGCTTCTTGACCTCTCAGCGGCCTTCGATACCATTGACCATGGTATCCTTCTGCGACTGTTGCGGGAAGTGTGAGTGGGAAGCACCATCCTTCGGTGGTCCTCCTCCTACCTCTCTGACAGGTCGCAGTCGGTGTTGGTCGGAGGGCAGAGATCGACCCCTAGGCCCCTCAAGTATGGGGTGCCACAGGGTTTGGTCCTGTCCCCCCTCCTATTTAACATCTACATGAAGCTGCTGGGTGAGATCATACGTCAGCACGGGACTAAATACCACCAATACACGGACGATACACAGTTGTATCTATCTGCCCCGTGCCAACTCAGTGAAACAGTTGAAGTGATGTACCAGTGCCTGGAGGCTGTCAGGATCTGGATGGGAGCGAACAACTTGCACTCAATCCCGACAAGACCAAGTGGCTATTGATGCTCCCTCCCAAAGATTGGCTACCTACTCCATCTCTCAGGCTGGGGGGTGAAATTATACACCCCTCAGACAGGGTTCGAAATTTGGGAGTCCTCCTGGACCCACAGCTGACTTTAGAACACCATTTGTCGGCTGTGACCAGGGGGACCGTTGCCCAAGTCCGCCTGGTGCACCAATTGCGACCCTACCTGGACCAGGAGGACCTCCGAATAGTCACTCACGCCCTCGTGACCTCAAGAATGGACTACTGTAACACGCTCTACATGGGGCTGCCCTTAAAGAGTATTTGGAGACTTCAGCTTGTCCAGAATGCAGCCGCGCGAGCGATTGTGGATGCACTTCGGTACACCCACGTCACACCTATCCTCTGCGAGCTATACTGGCTGCCTATTGGTCTCCGGACATGCTTCAAGGTGCTAATTGTTACTTTTAAAGCCCTTGGCTTGGGGCTGTTGAACTATCCAGCCCCATTCGAGGTAATAGCTGTTGCAGAGTTTTAAATTGTTTTTATTTTATTTTGTTGTATCCCCTCCCTTTTTATTGTGAGCTGCCCTTAGTCTCTCGGGAATAGGGCGGCATACAAACTCAATAAAACTAAACTAAACTAAATTATGCATGCAATTTATTTGACAAAAACAGGGCCGTTTTCATGAAAAATGGGCCATCTTTTGCTCATTTCCCCCCCCCAACCCCCAGGAGCCCTTTGGAAGCCCCACCAAAGCTATTTATGGCTTTTTTTAAAGAAAAAACTTGGCCCGTTTTTGCTAAGTCCTCAACTTGCAACCGGTCCTAAAGTCCTCAACTTATGACTGGCTGCAAGTCCTCGACTTACGATTGACAGCGAGCAACAGCCTAGCTGCTCCTGATTGGCTAAGACACGGCTGGCTGAGCGCGGGCTGCCAGAGGCACTCCTATTGGTCGCCCTGCTTGGCAGCTCCCGTATAAATAGCTGTCCAGCAGGGCAAGATGCTGAACTCTCTCTGTATATAGTTGACTGTTGCTATTACTCAATAAATAGCTATTCGCTTACCTCAGCTGCCTCAAGCCTCATCTTTTCCTTAGAACCTCAACAGTTTTCACGGAAAACTAATCGTTTTTTCGGAGGTTTGCAGAGTGCAATTTTTTTTCCTTTTGGAAAACTCTTTAACAGTTTATTGAAAATTACATTGATCGGAAGAAGGCAGGGCTTAGCAGTGAGAAGACGGAGTTTCAGGCTATTCCTGAAATTCACCTATTCCGAAGGAATTTGGACGGGTCGTTTCGGACCCTAGCTGTCCCGGAGAGACAGTGAAAGGTGCGGGGAGATCCAGTGACCTCAGAGACGTTTGCAGGTCTCTGGGGGGGGGGGCTTGGAATTCAACCCATTATTGTTGTATTTTTTGTGTTTTAACTGACCTATGTGGGGAATGCATGGATGAGTGGCTGTGTTTGTGTGGGAGGATGATTGATTCGAAGGACCTGTCGGGAAACGCGGGGGCTATCGGGGTGGGTAGAAGGACCACGGACACGGGAGTGGGCCGGAGCATTACGGTCATAACAGGGAGGGGCAGATATGGCAGGGACTTTAGGGTGGGCCATTACCGGGGAAGGAGGGCTCGCTACGTCACAGAGATCCCTCCTTCCGGCCCTATGAGTCCCACTCCAAGGCCAGATGGCGCGAGTAATCAGGACCCTGGTCTCAGGCTGCTGTCGCTAAATGCCAGGTCTGTAGTTCATAAGGCTCCTCTCGTTCAGGACTTAATTTTAGACGAAAGGGCAGACCTGGCATGTATTACTGAAACCTGGCTGGGCCCGGAGGGAGGAGTCCCCCTCGTAGAGATGTGCCCAGAGGGTTTTCAGGTGCTTCATCAGCCGCGATCCCAGGAAGGGGTGGGGTGTGTGGCTATTGTTATCCGAGAGTCTCTAGTACCTCGTAGGATCCCTGCTCCGGAGCTTGTCGGGTGTGAGTCCCTGCTGGTGAAGTTGGACCTCAAGGGTCAAGTGGGCTTGCTGTTAACATACATGCCTCCCAACAGCGTTGCGGCAGCCCTCCCCTCGCTCCTCGAGTCGGTAGCCGAGCTGGCAATTGAGTGTCCCAGGCTTATGGTTCTGGGGGATTTCAACTTGCCTTCTCTTGGTGAACACTCTGATGGAGCGCAGGAGTTCATGACTTCCATGACAGCCATGGGCTTGACCCAAGTAATTCGGGGCCCAACTCACTCGGCGGGTCACATGCTCGACCTCGTATTTCTCTCGGAGCAGTGGAGTTGTGATCTTGGTTTGAGGGGTAGCGAGACCTTACCACTGTCATGGTCAGACCACTACCTACTGAGGCTTGACTTTCGGAGACCAAACCCCCACTGTAGGGAGGAGGAACCGATTAGGTGGTTCCACCCCAGGCAACTTATGGACCCTTTCGTCTTTCAGACGGAGCTTGGAGTTATTCCTGATACCCTCATCCGCAGTCTGGCGGAGACTCTGGTTGCTGCCTGGAATTCAGCAGCGACAGAGGCTCTTAACCGGATTGCGCCTTTATGGCCGATCCGAGGCAGTGGATCCAGGAGGACCCCTTGGTTTACTGAGGAACTCCGGGAGATGAAGCGCCGAAAGAGACGCCTAGAGCAACGATGGAGATCCAGTAAGTCCGAGTCTGACCAAGCACTTCTAACATCCAGCATCAGAGCTTACATCCGGGCAATTAGGATGACTAAAAGAACATACATTGCCTCTCTGATTGCTTCCGCTGAGTCGCGCCCAGCCGCCTTGTTCAGGATAACCCATTCCCTCCTAAATAGGAGGGATACGAGCGATCCTTTGCAAGGCAGAGCTGAGGATTACGTCCAATTCCTCACGGATAAAGTTGCTTGGCTTCGGGCGGACCTGGACTCCAATTGCGCAGAACCAGCTGAGGCACCAGGGGATAATCTGGCAGGAAATCACTGGATTGATTTTCAAGCTGTTACCCCTGAGGACGTGGACAAGGCCATGGGAGCTGTAAGTACCTCCACATGTGTACTGGACCCGTGCCCCTCCTGGCTGGTTGCTAACAGCAGGGAGGTGACACGGGGCTGGATCCAGGTGGTCGTTGCCGCCTCCCTTCGGGAGGGGGTCTTTCCCCCCGCATTAAAGGCGGCGGTGGTGAGACCCCTTCTGAAGAAGCCATCTTTGGATCCAGCCGTCTTAAACAACTATCGTCCAGTCTCCAACCTCCCCTTCGTGGGGAAGGTTGTTGAGAAGGTGGTAGCCTTTCAGCTCCAGCGGTCCTTGGAGGAAACCGATTATCTAGATCCCTTCCAGTCAGGATTTAGGCCTGGCTACAACACGGAAACTGCTTTGGTCACATTGATCGACGATCTCTGGAGAGCCAGGGATTGAGGTTATGCCTCCATCCTAGTGCTCCTTGACCTCTCAGCGGCTTTCGATACCATCGACCATGGTATCCTTCTGCGACAACTGCGGGAGGTGGGGGTGGGAGGCACTGTTCTATGGTGGTTCTCTTCTTACTCTCGGACAGGTCGCAGTCGGTGTTGGTCGGAGGGCAGAGATCGACCCCTAGGCCCCTGATGTATGGGGTACCGCAGGGTTCGGTCCTGTCCCCCCTCCTGTTTAATATCTACATGAAACCGCTGGTTGAGATCATTCAATGGCACGGGATAAAATACCACCAGCTGTATCTGTCCACCCCGTGCCAACTCAATGAAGCGATTGACGTGATGTGCCAGGGCCTCGAGGCTGTTAGGGACTGGATGGGGGTTAACAAGCTTGTACTCAATCCAGATAAGACCGAGTGGTTGGTGTGTTTCCCTCCTACTAATTGGCCAAGTGTTCCATCTCTCAGGCTGGGGGGTCAAACAGTACACCCCTCAGACAGGGTCCGCAATTTGGGAGTCCTCTTGGACCCACAGCTGACTTTTGAACACCACTTGTCAGCTGTGACCAGGGGGGCATTTGCCCAGGTTCGCCTGGTGCACCAGTTGCGTCCCTACCTGAACCAGGAGGCTCTCACAACAGTCACTCATGCCCTTGTGACCTCTAGACTGGACTACTGCAATGTGCTCTACATGGGGCAGCCCTTGAAGAGCATTCGGCGACTTCAGCTGGTCCACAATGCAGCCGTGCGAGCGATCGTGGGTGCACCTCAGTTCACCCACGTAACACCTATCCTCCGCGAGCTGCACTGGCTGCCTATTGGTCTCCGGATACGCTTCAAGGCGCTAGTCGTCACTTATAAAGCCCTTCATGGTATTGGACCTGGGTACTTGAGAGACCGCCTGCTGCCAATTACCTCCACCAGACCGATTAGATCCCACAGACTAGGCCTCCTCCGAATTCCATCCGCCGGCCAGTGTCGACTGGCAACTACTCGGAGGAGAGCCTTCTCTGTGGCTGCTCCGACCCTCTGGAACGAACTCCCTGTGGAGATTCGCACCCTCACCACCCTCCAGGCCTTCCGCATAGCCCTTAAAACCTGGCTGTTCCGACAGGCCTGGGGCTAAAGAATCGTTGCCCCTATCTCGAATGGTATGATTGTTGCGCTTTTAAATTATGTATTGTTTTGTGTTGTTGTCAAATTGTCTGTATCCCCCTTCCCTTGTTTGAGTTGTGAGCCGCCCTGAGTTCCCTTTAGGGAAAAGGGCGGCATACAAATGAAATAAACGAACGAACAAACGAAACGAAACGAACCCCTCTTGCCAGCTCCTTCTGGATTAACTGTATGCTAACTGAAACTGCATGTTGCCCCTAAGAATGGTGGAAGTGAATTCAACTGGTAAGCTGATTTTCTTACTCAAAGAGAGACGGTCCGCACTAAAATTTAAGCTAATTGAAACCAAAGAACAGTAGAATCTAGCGGCGAATTGGTTTTTCTTTAATGGATTTATGGCCGGTGGTTACCCTACTTCTTAAATGTTTTAAAGACTACCTCAACATTCCCCCTGACTCTTCTTAAGTGGGTTGTAAACTAATCTACTACAAATTCGCTTTTTACGATCTGACACTTTTATTGCTTGGCTGTGTTGGTCTAAGATCAGATAAGATCACACAGCTCCCAGCATGTCTTTACTTGCAAATATTTTAGAGTTTCTAACTGCGTCACAACATGGCATCGATACATACTTCAAAAAGTTCATTTCAAATATTTTTCTCTGCATTTCAAAAGTTGTTTGATTCATATGAAAGATTTGAAATTTTTTTGATTATTTGACATTAAAATATGAAGAAAAAAGTGAGAACGTTGAATGTTTGAATGTTCCTTTTCCCCTCAGGGAAAAGGGCGGCCTACAAATTCCAATAAACAACTAAACAAACAACTGAAATACAAATGAAGAATGTGAGAAATGAAGTCTCTCAAGTTGCTGACATGCAGGGCGTCTGTTTTATCTCGGAGGGAGAAAGAGATGTAACGCTGGAAAGGGGGGCAGCCATACAGAAGATTCATCTTAAAAGACAAAGTGCAGGAGGAATGAGAAGCATTGAAAAGTTTAACAAGCCTGGGACGTTATTATTTCATCAGAGACATCCTGAGCAAAAAGGTGCGAAGATATCCCTGTTTGGACTTGCTTATAAAAACATTTGGTAAATCTGTTCCACGAATGGCAATAGGATTAAGAAGGTTTTGTTATTGGAGAGACATAGGCTGATAGATGGAAGAATACAATTTAAAATTAGCTAAATCTAATTACTTTTATTTGTAATAGATATAGCTGAATAATAATTCATATTGATAGTAATGTATATAATGTGGAGTTGATATGATAAATAATAATTGGATATGAGAAGGGAAGGTTGGAAATATTTTTGGACCATATACAAAGTTTATTAATCACAATAATTGTCACTATTAAAAAATAAAATAAAATATATACAGCTAAATGTTACCTAATATGGGGAAAATGTTACGATATACGATACAATTACTTAAAGAAGGGAGAATGATAATAAACTACATTGCATGGAAGATGGAATTTTTGGTATTAAATATTATGGATGTTCAGCTAATACAGGATATGAGGATTTGATGTTAATAGAGGATTTTACAAACAAGTAAATGAAATGTCAGCATGTGGTTATGGATTAAATCTTTGGCATAGTTGAGGATGAAGGATGTTTAAATAACTGTAGTCAACTAAAAGTGGAGGTATAATGATGTCAATATGGTAAACATTTGAGTTAAGATATTTGAATTAATATGAATTAATGGAAGAGATGCACCAAAACATGTTGTAACCAGCTGATATACTTTTTTTATAATATATACCTGTGTTCTTTTTCCCCCCTGCCTTGTCTTTTGTTCTTTTTGTCTTCTTTGTTTTTTGTTTTGTTTTGCTTTGTTTTTTGATTTTTTCCTTTCCCACTGGTGTGGGCATGTATTGTTTAAGATTATTATTATTATTTTTTTTAATAATAATTATAGTCAAATGAAAATGGATATATGATGATGGTGATATGTATGAATATTTGAGTTAAAATGCTCAAGTTAACATGAATTATGTTTGTTGACTGTGGAAGAGATGCACAAAAGTCTATTTGTAACCAACTGATATACTTTCTATAGCATGTAAAGAAAGATGTTGTATTTGTTTTAAATTAAAAATTAAAAAAAAATTAATAAAAAAATATTACATTGATCAAGTGCTGTGCCAGCAGAAACAAAGTCATTGGTGCTGCAGATTGTCAGTGATTTCCTTCTCCAGCACATAGATAAATACACCTGGAAACGTCTAACTACCAACCTACTCTCTCTCTTTCCCCACCTACCTACTGTATTTCTCTTTATCTCTCCCTCTAACTACCTACCTACCTACCTGCTCTCTCTCGCTCTCTCTCCCTACCTATCTACTGTATTTCTCTTTCTCTCGATTTCTCTCTCCCTTTATCTACCTAACTTTTTTCACACTTATGACCATTGCAGCATCCCCACAGTCATGAGAGGCTAGGGGAAGTGAAGTGCTCCTTGAAGTGAGTGACATCAAGTTAGCCATACCCACCCAGTCACATGCCCACCCAGCCATGCCTACCCAGTCAGACATTAGGTCAGAGAATTGGTTGTTAAATTATTTGAATCTCACCACTGGCTGAATCCATGTTTCCATGTTTCATTTATAATTAAAAAATAAATATCACACCAGTAAGTAGCAGAAGTGTGAGATCAAATTAAAAACAATTTGGGACATTGTAACTTTAGACTTAGTGAAAGCAGAAAGCAAAAGAGAGAGTGAGGTTCAGATAAAGACAGAAAGACAGGAAAAGAGAGAATTATGGTAAAACATTATAACTTGCTTTTTGGTATGGAATATGATAAATAATGCTAAAACTAAATAATTTGGAATGCTAGTGGGAGATTTCAGATATGTAAACAAGCCAGTTTAAGTAATAGGCAAATTACTATAAGGTAGGGAACTGACTGCCATGCCATGTAGGATGGATATTTGTAATATTAGCAATATGGATTTTGTAGCACTGTTGCACTGGGTAACTAACATGGGTTTTCTTTTATTTTCAATTTGTCTTTTTAAATGATTTTTTATTTGATTTTGGGATTAGTATGCTGTTGTGAATGTAGTTAATAACTTTTATAATTGCAATTTATGAGTTTGTTTTGAGATTCCAACAGATTATAGGTTTTTTCCACAATAAAACCACTGATGCTTATTTAATGTGATATGGGAACTGTCTCTAATCATAAAACATCCCAAGCAATTTCTCCTCTTATCTCTTTCATGGCTTCAACAATCTGGTGAAGATGGGGAAAACTGTTCATAAACAGATTTGCAGAAATCTAATATCTGCTTTATCTTTACCCTTGATACAATGCTGGCTTTTTCACCAAACCAAGGCTCACACAGACAGACATCCTCAGATGCACGTGGCATTACAAATTAGAAAGATTCTTAAAGAGGTATGGAATCATTCATTTTCTCCACACAAAACGAAAATGGGAGGTTCATAGAATGAAATAATCACACCCTTCTAAAAGTTGAGTTCATTCAGCAAAGCAGTGCAAAAACATAACTATAACTTATTGAATAACACAAAAATATCTCAGACTGATGTTAACAGATTTGGGACTTCATTGATTCCAGTAGTCCAAACTATGAGAGATAAAACAGATAACACTAACCCATAAAGACCTAATCGATTTCAATAACACCATAGAACCTGATGGAATTGGTATTGAGGGTACAAACAAGCAAGATGATAGCTCATTGTTTTATTCCTTGCCACACCCCTTTCTAGAATCCATTTTATACTTGGGTACACTGCAAATATTGACCTAAACCCTGGCTCAAAGAATGTGGTATAATGTAATCTCATGGAGACCCATAAAATATGTATAATAGACTAAATAACACAGTAAAATCATAGAAATCAATAAGAAAAATCACAGAAGAAAAGCAGTAAATAAATTTAAAAAGGTAGTTTCTAAAGAGAGATACATGTTGGAGAGATACAAATCAGTCTATGCATCCTCAATTTTGTTGTGAATTATTGTTTTCAGCAATACATTGTTCCCTGCAATAAAGTAACCAGGAGAAATTTTCCTTTGTTTTTTCCACAATTTCAAGAATATGAATAAATAAATCCCCGTGTCAATCAGAAGGAAAGTCATACCTCAATTTGGGGGAAAAAAACACTCTTCCATCAAGTACAAACCTCTATTCCATCCAAGAGAGTTTGGCCACAAATTGAGGTGCAGCCTATTACAACTATGAACTCTGAGATCTCAGTATTTCTTTCAGCAATGTGAATCTACCTGTTCAATAATAATACCTTAAAAATACTAATGCTAATACTAAAAAAACATTTACATTTACATTTACATTTTATTGAGATTTATAGGCCGCCCTTCTCCCTGAGGGGACTCAGGGCGGCTTACAATCCCAAGGGGAGGGGGTGCAGTACCAAGACATACAATAGTGAACAAGATAAAATGATAAACACAACATGCATTCAACAGTCAGCACTCGGGCGGGTAAATGCTAATACTAAAAAAACAATACTAAAGTGTAAAAATAAAACAGTTTGAAATATTATCATTTATTATAATATATAGATATTATATTTTATTCATATCCAGGAAGACTTGAAATTAGTTTGCTGATGCTAATTTTCCTACAAGTGATATAATTTTCAGGTAGTGAAATACCTATATGCAGTTAAGAGGATCTTCTTCTGAATGTTTATTATGATATTTTTTCCCCACAAGAGTCTTGAAGACCAAAATAAAACTGACTTCTCTTTGCTTCTTAAGATAATTAGCAAATAAAATGACTTATCTGTGGTAATTAACTTAATTAGCTAATAATGACTCTATAGCTATCTCCAAAGCTCCAGTGCCAGTTATCTCGTAACATAAAAATATCTCAGAATGATGTTAAAAAGGATTGGGGTTGCAGTGATTCCAGCAATCCAAACAGATGAAATATGAATCAGGTGAGAAGCACTCCCTGAACCATGTCTCATCACTTGGGATTCTCTTTCATCTCTAGGTTTTAAGAAATCCCAACCTCACTGTCCTCTCTAGGAGAACAACTAATTAATCAGTTAGTTAAGCCGAGTTAAGCACAGATCATTAACACAATAATGGAAAATAAAAAGGGAAGAGGAAGAAAAGAACTTTATGAAATCCATAGACATTTGATAGATTACAATAAAATCATAGAACCCATGAAATTTGTGTTGAGAGTACTAACACACAAGATGATAGCTCATTGTTGTATTGCAAGCCACAATCCTGTCTAGGGTCCATTTCTATATTTGAGTACACTGCAGTGGTGGGTTTCAAAAAATTTAGAACCTATTCTGTAGGTTTGACCTATTTTGTGGGCATGGCTTGATAATGATAACAATGTATACATATGTATTGGTTTGATAAGAGGAAATTTGGTATAAATTTTAAATGGTGAAAAAATGGGAAAAATAAGTTAAAGTAAAGTAAATTAAACTTAGTTAAACTATTGTTAAATAAATGACTGATAATGATAATAATGTAATAATTTGCATTGACATGATAAAAGGGAAATTGGATATAAATTGTAAATAATGATTAAGAAAAGAGATCTAAAGATTTTGTTAAAATTAGAGCATTATGTTAAAAAGGTAGTGATAATGGATAAAGTTAGGTAAATAATTGATAATGATAACAATGTATGTGTGTGTATGTATGTATGTACGTATGTACGTACGTACGTACGTATTGGTTTGGTAAGAGGAAATTTGGTAAAAAAATTAAATAGTGGAAAAAGGGGAAAAAGTAAGTTAGACTTAGTCAAACTATTGTTAAATAAATGACTGATAATGATAAAAATGTAATAATTTGTATTGACATGATGAAACAGAAATTGGATATAAATTATAAACAATGATTAAGAAAAGAGGTCTAAAAGTTTTGTTATTAAACATAATTTTTATTTTTAATGTGTTATAAAGGTATAATGTGTCTGGATGATATTGAAAATAGATAAGGGAATGCCACTATGTGGTTTTGTTTTAAATTTTGGAATGTTTGTTATAAAGGGACATTAAAACAACTATAGTCATATGAAGGATGAGGTATGATGATAGCAATATATATAAATATATGTGATGTAAAATATATAATGATATGAATCATAGGTGATGACTGTGGAAGGGATGCACGAAAGTTCTTTGTAACCAATTGACACACTTTCTACAATTTGTAATGGAAGATGATTTTTAAGGTGTTTGTTTGTGTTTATTCAAAAAATAAAATTTATATTATATATATATATATATATATATATATATATATATATATATATATATATATATGTGTGTGTGTGTGTGTGTGTGTGTGTGTGTGTGTGTGTGTGTGTGTGTGTGTGTGTGTGTGTGTGTGTGTGTGTGTGTGTGTGTTTTTTTAATTTGTGCTGATAAATAAATAAAGGGAGACTCTTGGACTCTTGTGACGAGCCGAAGGACAGATGATGGAAGCAGTTAGCTTCCTCCCCTAATTGGGGCTTACCAGGGGTTGTAAAAAAAAAAAAAATCTAATATATATATATTAGATTTTAGATTAGATTAGATTAGATATATTAGATTAGATATATATTAGATATATATATATATATAAATCCCAACCTCTCTAGGAGAACAGCTGATTAGCTGGTAAATTAAGCCCAGTTAGGCACAGATCATTAACACAAGAATAGAAATAAAAAGGGAAGAGGAAGAAAAGAACTTCAAGAAACACGTAGAAATCTGATGGATTACAATAAAACATAGAAACCATGGAATTTGTGTTGGGAGTACAAACACACAAGATGATAGCTCATTGTTGTATTGCAAGCCACACTCCTGTCTAGGATCCATTTGGCTGTTTGAGTACACTACAAATAAAGACTTAAAACATGGCTGATAGAATGAGGTATAATGTAAGCCCATGGAGAGCTATAAAATAACTATAATTAAATAAGTAATACAGTAAATCCATAGAGGTCAATAGGAAAATACTGGTCACTGGATTACTCTACATGCTAATATTTCCTTATTTATGCAACTTTCTAAATCATATTATTTCTTGATTTGAGGGTTAAGTATGCTACAGTTAAGGTAGTTAATACCTTTTAAAATTGTGATTTATGACTTTGTTTTGAGATTCCAGCAAATTATAGTTTATTCCATACTAAAACCACTATTCTCATTTAGTGTGATATAGAAAACCATCTCTGATAATAAAACATCTTAAGCCATTTTTCCTGTTAGCTCTTTCATCACTTCAAGAATCTGGTGAAGGCATGGGGAAAATAGTTCATAAACTGATTTGCAGAAATCTAATATCTGTTTTATCTTTATCCTTGATAGAAACTCTTTCTTCAAACCAAAGGCTCATAAAGAACTCTCCAGATTGAGCTGAAATTAGAAAGATTCTTAAAGAAATTTGTGCTCATTACTCCCTCACATACATAAAATGGGAATAAGAAGTTTCTAGATTAGAATTAGCCCCCCTTAAAAAAATATAAAAGTTAAAAGAGTTTTTTTGAGCCAAACAGAGAAAGTGAAGCATTTTAACAGTGAAGCATAAAATAGACAAAATAAAATACAAATAAGGCAAGAAAGCAAGATTGCAAATTGCAATATTTCATTATAAATGGAGGGGAAATGTTCATATTCCTTTAGTTCAAAATAGTGCTATGTCTTTTCATATAGATTAAAAATACATTGTTTGAAACTCATTATTTTTACAATACATTACAATAAAATATTATCCTGTGCAAATCTATCTATCTTCCCCTCTCCAAATATTTGACAAGACAGCATATCTTATCTCTTTTAGTTTGTATCAAGTTGTAAAGTTTCTGAAAGCGTATTTAATTTTCTAGTGGAATTATGCATCATCATAACTTAATTTCTTGTTTATTTTATTTCTTGAAGTTGTCAAGTAATTAGGCGAGATAATATCAGTTTAATTCGCTAGGTGTCTGGCCTTGCCAAAGCACTTCTAAAGGAAAGAAATAATATTCTGAGAATAAGAATATGATATGCTAAACTGTCTAAAAACCTTAGAGAGGACGGTAAAGCAGTATATAAATCTGAGTGCTATTGCTATTGCTACCTGTTTCCCTCAGTCACATTATACTTTGATATTCACTTCACTAAACATAAAGAATGATTAGTGTGTAGGATGCCAGAGCTGCCAAACATCCATATTTAGGATCTGTAAAGTATGTTAGCAGTAATTATATGGGCAGGACATTGGCTAAACTTTGCCTCCATTATATCATATTTTCACATGAGCAAATAAAAGGAGAGGAAAAGTTTAAAAAAATATGAATAGAATATAAACAATGTCAAAAGAATTTGTCAGAATCTCCACAATTTAGAAAAGACACGCTTGATATTCTTATTTCTCATGCTATAGATGATTGGATTGAACAGGGGTGGAAGGAGGGCATACAGAACAGTCAATCCAATATCTAAGTAAGATGGAGTGTTAGAGGAAGGTCTCAGATAGGCAATGCATCCACTACATACTAACATAAACACTACAGTAAGATGGGGAATAGAAGTAGATAAAGCTTTTTGCCTTCCTTTTTCAGAAGGGATTCTTAACACTGTCTTGAATATCAGTGCATAAGATAGAACTATAAAAATAGAACAGCCTAGTGAAACAATGACATTGGCCACAAGAATTCCAACCTCAAGTCGATTTAAGCCATTGCAGGATAGATTTAGCAATTATGGAATATCACAGAAGAATTGGTTGACCACATTAGAACAAAAAAGGATGGAAAAAGTACCAGTGGTATGCAGCATTCCACAGAGGAGACCTGAAACCCACACTAGAATTATTATTTCCGTACAGTATTTCCAATTCATCACCAACTCATAGTGCAGTGCATGGCAAATGGCAATACAGCGATCATATGCCATAACTGTCAGGAGGGCAAAATCAGAACCTCCAAAGAAGAAAAGGAAAAATATCTGAGCAGCGCAACCAAGATAAAAGATTTGTCTGTATCCATGAGAGAATTTATCATGGATTTGGGGACAATGACTGAAATCATACCCAGATCCTGCAGACCCAAATTCATGAGAAAGAAATACATGGGGATATGTAGTCAATGGTCAAAAGTGACTGCAGAGATGATGAGAAGTTTTGCTATAACAGTTGCCACATATAATAGAAAGAAGAAGAAATGCAAAATCTGCAGATGTTGAATTTTTGACCATTCCAGAAGCAGAAAGTAAGGCACTGTGGTTTGGTTCTCCATGTTTTATTTATGACCAGCTGGCATAACTGCAAAGAAAGAAAGGAGGGGAATTCAGTTAGATAAAATTTTGGAGGTGGCATTTTGATATGTGTTGTGATATGAAAACATTAGGAAACATAAAGCATGGAGGGAATGAAAAGAGAATCAGAACACAGAAAACAGGGATGTAGGATGAGGATAAAAATACTTTTTTAAAAATTTTTTGCCCAAGTGAACTGAAGGACCAACTACCAACCTCACATTTGTCCTTCTATCCTATTTTTAGTTGTATTATCTCATGTAGTTATCAAAAGCATTGGCTAGGGTGTAGAACAACACTATTTTCATAAATGAAAGTTTATTCAGAATAATTAGGCCCATTGTAAGGTTTCTGCACACCAGGATTGTGGTAGTGTTGGAAAATCAGGAAAAAATCTATCTATGGTGCTTTGCATTTCAAGAAGGAAGGCAAGGTAAATTTTACCAATAAATGTAAACATAATTTGCTATGTCTGTTATTTCTACGAAATGACCTAGAGGTATGGAAGCGTAAAAACTGTTGTGGAGTAAAGAGACTTCTTTTTGAAGAATCTATAAAAAGATGCCATTACTCTGAATCATATTGGATTTTAAATTGACCCATCAGAACTTTGACATTGATGCAATAAACCAACTTGTCTTCCTGGGCGAAGTAAGGAACAAACTCCTTTTCACGATGTCTGAACCATGAAGATGACACTCCTGATAACAATGAATTTCTGCTTTTCAGCCTTGATCCGAGTAACTCAGTGGCATTTTGGGAAGATTCAAGTCTCTTACCAAATCATTCATCTCCTCCTGAGAAAACAATTTTGGTCTTGTATCATCTTCAAAGTCAGTTTCTTATTTTGCTGGTCAAATCTGGGGGCGATGCAGCAGAGTAGTTTGGTTATAGCTGGTCTAAGTGGGACCTTAGCCAGCGACCCATTATAAGCTCATAAGGGCTTCTACCAGTGGTAGCATTTGGTGTGATGTGCTGTATGAGGAGGAATTGATCAACCCATGTTTGCCAATATCGCAGGCCCATCCTGGATAGGGCTTCTTTTGCAGATCTCACCATTCTCGCCACCTGACCATTGGAAGCTGTATGGAGGGGAGCGACCAGGGCATGTCTGATTCCCTGTGCTACTAAATAGGTCTTGAATTCCATGGCCATAAATTGGGGCCAGTTGTCAGAAACCAAAACATTGGGCAGGCTGTGATTGGAGAAAATAGCAGTAGACTTAGCAGTAGACTTATATACCGCTTCATAGGCCTTTCAGGCCTCTCTAAGCGGTTTACAGAGAGTCAGCATATTGCCCCCAACAATCTGGGTCCTCATTTTACCCACCTCGGAAGGATGGAAGGCTGAGTCAACCCTGAGCCGGTGAGATTTGAACCGCTGACCTGCTGATCTAGCAGTAGCCTGCAGTGCTGCATTTAACCACTGCGCCACCTTGGCTCTTAAAGTCTCTGTAGTGCCTTGATGACCACTTCTGCCGTGGTAGAGGTCATGAGGACTACTTCTAGGCATTTCAAGTAGGCGTCCACAACTACCATGAAGTTCTGGCCATGAATAGGACCTGCAAAATCTATGTGCATCCTAGACCATGGTGCTTGAGGTCACTCCCACTCCTTAGTGGGCGCCTCTGGGGAGCTGATCAGGACTCCTGGCATGGTGTGCAGGTAGCCACCCATTCTTCTATCTAACTGTCCATGTTAGGCCACCACTAATAACTCCTGGCCAAATATTGACCAGACAATTGGAGTCCCCTCATCCTTACCAAGACCAGTGCCGAAAAGGTCCTTGAACTCCTCAAGAAATTTCTCAGTGCTTTCATCTCATATGGCATTGATTCTGGTCACTTCTAGGCCCAGGGCTTCGAACCAGTGTAGCCTCTGGGGCTCTGTAGGTCTCTGTTGACAGCCGTCACTAGTAGCTGGCCGCAAAAGGTCTTGAATCTCATCCAGAAGGTCCCCTGGCCCACCATGGGGACTCAGTTCCCCTAGTACTCGCAAAGGTGGATGTCTGGAACCCACAGCTGATGCTTTTTAAGGCTAGGGATAGCCTGTTTGAGTGCTGCCCATGCCTGCGCTCTTCCACATGCTCTTTGGACTACTTTGGCGCTGCAGGGTTTTGGTAGCCCTGGCTTCATCTAGGACAATATGGAAAATAAATTTAGTCTTTGCTAATAACGTCCTCTGCAGGCCAATGTCCCTAACACTGCATATGATGTGGTAGTTCATTGAGATCTCTAAACTCACAGCACACTGCGGCCTTTCTGAGCACCACAACATATTCGTTGATGGATTCCCCTTCTTTTTGGTTACAGATGTTGAATTTGTGCCTCCAGATATATTTAGACACTCTGGGAGCATAGTGTGTCCTCAGTGTCTGTTGTAGAACCGACCAAGCGACTGATTAGAGTGGTGTTGGCTCAAACAAATCCTTCGCTGTCTCGAACACCCCTGGCCCACAGTAGCTCAGAAAATAAATTCTTTTTCTGACCTTCAGAAAGGCCCATGAGATCGTTGGCTTTGAGGAAACAATCAAACCTCATCATGTAGAATTTCCAGTGTTTGGTGGCTGGGTTGTGCAGAATTTTTGGGGCGTGCATTGTCATCTTGTGTTCCTGAGAGTGTTTGAATTTGCCGCTCAAAGATGGCTGCTTGATGCTGCACCGTGTTTAGGGCTGGATTGACTTGCTGGAATGTCATGCTCTTTTTGTCTGCCGAGTTGCCTTCCCATCCTCGTTGCCAGTGTTAGATCGGATGAATGAAGGCACACTCAGGCTTAAGAGTAACAAACAGCTTTTTATTAGCACAAGTTAACTGTGTACAATCCAGCGAAGGTTCAGTCTGACAGCAGCCCTTTTATAGGGAACTGTCAGATCCTTCAACCAATCAGATTGAATCTCTGCTCCCACCAGAAAAGAGGACCTTGTTGTAAACCATAACCAATGTTTCTGGTATCTAACAGCAAATATTTTAAATAGCAGGATAAAATATTTTCCCTAAAAGAGAAATGAAAAAAAAAAATCTTAAGGAGCCAGAAACTAGCCCCAGTTTCACTGTTCCAAACAGAAACAGGTGCCCAGCTTTTAGAAATGCAGACTTGGTAATCCTTTCAGAAAGACTGGGTCATGACAGAAATGCAGGTATGCAACAAGCAAAACGTTGACAAAACTACCTCAGACAAACACTTAGGATTTGCATTTCCCTTTTCACCTATAGAACAGACCCCTACATGACTCCATAGGAATCCAGAAGGCAATAAAAACTCACCCACTCAAAACTCAATTTTGTAAGCTGCTGAGAACTATAAATCCTGATGGTTCTGTTCACCAATAAATGGACCTCCTTTCCAATCAACTTCTAGACTCCATTTTGATTTCAAGGTCTTTCTCCAGCTTGGAACGGAACCAGATGAAATTTTCCTTCCAACATACTTTCCTAGAATAATGTAGACAGCCTCCCTTTTAGAAACCAGGACTGTGAAAAGTGAAATAAAACTGATTTTTGTGTGCTTCTTAACATAGTTAATAACTTTATTGCTATCTCCAAAACCTTCGATAGTAGTTATCCCATAAAATAACAATATCTCAGAATAATGTTAACAGAGTTGAGGTTGCAGTGATTCCAGCACTCCAAATTGTGAGAGGTGAAACATTACATTAATTAAGTGAGAAGATATCCCCGAATTATGTTTCATTACTTGGAAGTCTCTTTCACCTCTAGCTTTTAAGAAATCCCACCCTGTATTCTGCTTACCACAGCTAGGAGAACAACAGAGGACTGTGTTAGTTAAACCCATTTAAGGCCTGATCATTAACACAGGAGTGGAAAAGTCAAACCTTCTGGAAAAAATAAAAAAAGGGAAGAGGAAGAAAAAGGGTTCAAATAAACCCATAGAAACCTAATGAATTGCAATAACATCATAGAAACCAATGGAATTGGTGGTGGTAGCAATCAACAAACAAGATGAAAGCTTATTCTTATATTCCAAGCCACACCCCTTTCTCGGGTGTATTTGGCTGCTTGAGTATATTTTAAATGCAGACCTAAAACATGGCTCATAAAATGAGATATAATGTTATAGAGGCCTATAAAATATTTATAACAGACTAAGTAATACTGTAAATCCATAGAAACAATAAGAACACTGACAGAAGAAACATTAATTTTCTAAATAAAATTTAGAAAGACTCTGATGGAGGTATATGTTTTAGAAAATCAGTATATGCATGCTCAGTTTTGTTGTTAATTTTTGTTTTCAGCAATATATTGTTCCCTTCAATCAGGAGAGCTTGTTCCTCTGTGTTGTCTGCCATTTCTCCAGAGGAAACCATTACAACCCATATGGCCAAGAAAGAGATTTCAGCCTTTTTCATATTTCAGTGTTTTTATTCTAATTTATAAAAAATTGTAAGGATTAAAAAGTAGTTGAAATGTTTTAAGGAATGTACAGAGTAAGATACAAGCATAAGAAGATACCTAGAGGCAGATTCTATTTGGGTTGGCTCTCTGTATCCGACAATTCTGCAGCTTTTACTGGAATTAATGGAAAAATAGCTAGAAAATGAAGAAAAAAAACTGAGCACACCATTGGAAGGTTTGAGGATGTATTGGAAAACACAAGGTATTTACACTGATAATGTAGGCAAGAGACTGGCTGAGTCAGGGGGAGTAGTCAAATGGGGAATTAGTCTGGAATCCCTATGTGATATCAGAGGACAAAGTCTGACATCCTCACCCCCTTTGAATGCTGTTGGAGCTTATTGTTGAAGCCTGAACCCAAAGACGAGGCATCAGACTTGCTGAAGTAAACAGAATAGCTTTTATTTTCAATAGAAAAACCTTAAAACTACAGAATAGTTCAGTACCTTGCTTGGCTTGACAGCTATTCATAAGGAGCTGTCAAGCAGAGCAGCCAATGGTAACACAGCAAAAAGCCCACTTCCAGCCAGGCGCGTCTTAGCCAATAGGCGCAAGCCTTTGGTTGTCAGTCGTATGTTGAGGACTTGCAGCCGGTCATAAGTCGAGGACTAAGGACCAGTTGCAAGCCGAGGACATTACACTTATCTACTCTCAGCCAGGTGCCAACTGTCAATTTGAGAAGATACCTTTGTATAGACTTGACAAATAAAACAGCTAATTGACCTCTTTTTTTTAAAAAAAAATAATTTTTAATTTAAAACAAATACAACATCCTTCTTTACATGCTATAGAAAGTGTATCAGTTGGTTACAAAAAGACTTTCGTGCATCTCTTCCACAGTCAACAAACATAATTCATATTACCTTAAGTATTGTAACTCAAATATTCATATCTGTCACTATCATCATATCTCCATTTTCATTTGACTATAATTGTTTAAGGGTCCTTCATCATAAAATATATCAAAATTTAATGCATAAGAACATACTGGTCTTTCAAATACTATTTCTAAAATCCTCCACTAACACTAACTACCAAATAGCCATATTTAGCATTGGTAAACTAAATTGACAATAATTAGGGATGCAGGATTTTTGCAAATAACATCTTGAGTTCTATGGTTCTCCTGTTAGATAAGTTGGATTTGCCTCCATTACAAATATCCATTCCTACATTTATTACTTTATTAAGAGAAAGAAAGAATGAAAAATATAAATATAAATAAAATTCAAATAATTTACCAAAACTTCCACAGTTGAGAAAGGACACATTTCATATTCTTATTCCTCATGCTATAGATGATTGGATTGAACAGGGGTGGAAAGAGGGAATACAGAGCAGTCAATCCAATATCTAAGTAAGATGGAGTGTTAGAGGAAGGTCTCAGATAGGCAATGCATGCACTTAATACTAAAATAAACACTACCGTAAGATGGGGAATACAAGTAGATAAAGCTTTTTGCCTTCCTTTTTCAGAAGGGATTCTTAACACTGCCTTGAAGATCATTGCATAAGATACAACTATAAAAATAAAACAACCTAGTGCAGCAATGGCACTGGCCACCATAAATCCAACCTCAAGTCGATTTATGCCAGAGCAAGATAGCTTCAGCAACTGTGGAATTTCACAGAAGAAGTGGTTGACCACATTAGAACAAAAAGGGATGGAAAAAGTGCCAGTGGTATGCAACATTCCATAGAGAATACCTATAACCCACACTAGAATTATTATTTCAGTACAGTATTTCCAATTCATCACCAACTCATAGTGCAATGGATTGCAAATGGCAACATACCGATCATATGCCATGACTGTCAGGAGGGAGAAATCAGAAGCTACAAAAGAGAGAAAGAGAAACTGTTGAGTAACACAACCAAAGTATGAGATGTGTCTGGTGTTCATGAAAGAATTGATCATGGATTTGGGGACAGTGATTGAAACAATACCCAGATCCTGTAGAGCCAAATTCATGAGAAAGAAGTACATGGGGCTGTGCAGTCGATGGTCGATAATGACTGCAGAGATGATCAGAAGATTTGTTGTTACAGTTGTCAGATATAATATAAAGAAAAAGAAGAAATGCAAAAGCTGCAGATGCCGATTTTTGGAGAATTCCAGAAGCAGAAAAAAAGGCACTGTGGTTTGATTCTCCATGTTTTATTTATGACAAAGCTGGCATAACTGCAAGAAAATAAAGGAGAGAGATTCAGTTAGAAAAACATTTTGGAGGTGGCATTTTACTATGTGGTGAGAATAGAAAACATCAAAAAACAGAAAACATGGATGGAATGAACAGAGGATCACAAGATGGAAAAAAGAAATGTAGGATGGTCATATCAGAGTACACTGTTTCCCATTTTTATCCATCTCTACTAAAGGACCAACCACCAACCATTTTTCCTTCTTTCCTCTTTTAAGTTATGTTATCGTGTAGTAATCAAAACCATTGGCTAAGGGTAGAACAAAGTTGGTTTAGGTCCATTTTCATCAATGAAAGATAAATCAGAAGAACTGGATCCATCATAATTTGTCTGAACTCTTGTTGATTTGTGGTAGTGTTGGAAAATTGGAGAATTCCCATGTGTTTCTAGAAAAAAGGGAATGTAAATCTGCCCAACAAATATAAAAATATTTGCTATATCTCTTACTTAGAAATCTTGAGAACACATATTTTCTCCTTGCATAATCTCTGAGTATGTATGTTTTTATGTAAATGATGGCAATGCTTTTATCTCAATTTCCCTACCATATATTAGGGTAAATTAGTACCACAAAAAAGCTTTTAAACTAGCTTTTAAACATGTTTATTAAACATGTGTTTAATAACATAGTATTAAATAGCAAATGATAGAACTTAAGTTACAACATAACTGCTATTTTGATATTCACTTGCTGATAAACACACAACTGTGTCAGTGTTAAATACATTTAAACTAAAGACCTCAAATATCAGCAAAAAAAAATTAATAAATCCTGTTATCCAAAAATCAGAAGAAAAAGAAAACTCAGTTGGAAAAAATAGTATCCTATCAAATACAAACAATGTTTTTAGTAGCGTATAGACAGAAGATGAGACATAAACTATTGCACATTTATACTTTGATAGCTTTTTTTCAACAATGTTGAAAGCCATGTTAGCACATATTCAACAGTAATACTAAACTTGTTTAAAAACAGAGAAATAAAAACATATTTACCATGCATTTCTTTTGTCCATATAAAGATAGATTAAGAGATGTCTTTGCCATTGCTAATTAAGCTATTAGGGTTCAGTTCATGCATGAAGATTTGGTCCAAATTTCTGCAAATTATGACTGCTTTTCATTCTTCATAATTATAATTATCACAATTATCAGTATCAAAGATACTAATTATTAATTCATTATTTAAAGTCTATGTAGAAATCTCTCCAAATCTGTCTTTACCATTAGGTCAATGCTGTCCCACTAATTTTCATATAGTGAAACATCTATATGCAGTCATAGGTATTTCTATTCTGAATGTCGATTAATTTTATTTCTCTCAAGAGATTTGTATACCAAAATGAAACTGACTTATATGTGCTTGTTAACATAGTTAGCAAATGTGAATAAAACTGACTTCTGGGTGCTCATTAATTTAATTGACCATTAAGAACACAACAGCTTCCCCCAGGGTCATTATCATATCACATAGAATAATAATACCTCAGATTATTAACAGAATGAGGCTTGCAGAGTAAATTGTGAGAGTTGAAAAATCAAGTGACAAGGCTTCCCTGGCACATATTTCATCATTTGTGATTCGCTTTGATCTCCAGTTTTTAAAAATCTCACCCTCTATCCTGCATGCCACATGTAGGGGAAGAACTTCAGCTATCTTCAGCTATCTTCTCTCAGCTATCTTCTTAGGAAAGCATGACTCTTGAAAGAAATCATAGTTCAAAAGGTACTTCTACTGAGAGAAGTGAGAGCAGAGACGTCATGTAGAGTCTGAAGATTCTGGTGCAAAATGTTAAACTAATTTCCCCTGGTCAACCCTCATCCAGTGCTCCATACTCACCAATAGCCAATATGGTGCTACCAATAGCCAATACAGTTCCATGAGAACTCTGAGGTTGGAAGTTGATAACAGATCATCCTCATGGTGCCTTGGATAACAGGGTAGAAGTTGCTGGAGGGAATACATCCTGCTGGATCGGTCCTTGACTAATTCCCATGCAGTTACAACAAATGTGAAAGCATTCAAAGCATTCAACTCCAAGAAGCATACCCACAAGAAGCATCCCTCCTCCTGTTCAGAATGGCAACATTCCTGCAGGAACCAGATATTGACCTTGGCTAGGTATGTCCACATATCTAGAAATCAATAATAATTCTTCCAATTACAAGGGGAAAAGGTCAAAAAGAAACATCAGGAAACCTACAGAAACCAAGTGGAATGCCAGTAGTTACACAACAAAATACTGTATTTTTGGAGTATAAGACAAACCTTTTTTCCTCAAAAAAGAGGCTGAAAATCTGGGTGCGTCTTATACACTGAATACAGCATTTTTTGCCTCCCAAAGCCTTCACCAAAATGGCCATGCATACCCTTATGGAGGCTTTCAGAGAGCTCTTGAGGCTGGGGAAGGCAGAAATGAGCAAAAGGCGGGCCACCCCCCACCCCCGCAGCACTCTATAAGTCTCCATAAGGCTATTCATGCAATTTATTTGACAAAAAACAGGGCCGTTTTCATGAAAAATGGACCATTTTTTGCTCATTTTTGCCTCCTAACCCTCAAGAGCACTTTGCAAGCACCACCAACGCCATTTATGGCTTCTTTAAAAAAAAAACTCGGCCCATTTTTGCTAAGCCCTTGACTTGCAACCGGTCCTAAAGTCCTCAACTTATGACCGGCCACAAGTCCTCGACTTACGATTGACAGCCAGCAACAGCCTAGCCGCTCCTGATTGGCTAAGACACGGCTGGCTGAGCACGGGCTGCCAGAGGCACTCCTATTGGCCGCAATGCTTGACAGCTCCCATATAAATAGTTGTCAAGCAGGGCGAGGTGCTGAACTCTCTCTGTATATACCGTATTTTCACCCATATAACCCGCCCACGCAAATAACCCACCCACGTGAATAACCCGCGGGTTTTCGGGATCGTGTAAAATATTTTCCGTATACCCTGCCCACGCATATAACCCACGACGAGTAAGAGAGAAGGGAAACAGCTGAGATGGGGGGGGAAGAAACGGAGAAAGAAGCCTGCGCAAGCTGGGGAAGAGGAAAGGAACGGAGGAGAAGGAAACAGCTGAGATCGGGGTGGGGGAAGAAACGGAGAAAGAAGCCTGCGCAAGCTGGGGAAGAGGAAAGGAACGGAGGAGAAGGAAACAGCTGAGATCGGGGTGGGGGAAGAAACGGAGAAAGAAGCCTGCGCAAGCTAGGGAAGAGGAAAGGAACGGAGGAGAAGGAAACAGCTGAGATCGGGGTGGGGGAAGAAACGGAGAAAGAAGCCTGCCCAAGCTGGGGAACAGGAAAGGAACGGAGGAGAAGGAAACAGCTGAGATCGGGGTGGGGGAAGAAACGGAGAAAGAAGCCTGCGCAAGCTGGGGAAGAGGAAAGGAACGGAGGAGAAGGAAACAGCTGAGATCGGGGTGGGGGAAGAAACGGAGAAAGAAGCCTGCGCAAGCCTCCGACCGTGTAAAATATTTTCCGTATAACCCGCCCACGCATATAACCCGCAAGGGGGCGCTGTGCATGTAAAAACCGCATATAACCCGCGGGTTATATGGGTGAAAATACGGTAGTTGACTGTTGCTGTTACTCAATAAATAGCTATTTGCTCACCTCAGCTGCCTCAAGCCTCATCTGTTCCTTCGAACCTCAACAGTTTTCACGAAAAACTAACCGTTTTTTGGGAGGTTTGCAGAGTGCAATTTTTTTTCCCTTTTGGAAAACTCTTTAAGTGTTCCATTGATCAAGTGCTGTGCCAGCAGAAACAAAGTCATTGGTGCTGCAGATTGTCAGTGATTTCCTTCTCCAGCACATGGATAAATACACCTGGAAATGCCCATCTACCTACCTACTCTCTCTCTTTCCCCACCTACCTACTGTATTTCTCTTTCTCTCTCCATCTATCTACCTACCTACCTGCTCTCTCTCGCTCACTCACTCTCTCTACCTATCTACTGTATTTCTCCCTCTCTCTATTTCTCTCTCCCTTTATCTACCTAACTTTTTTCACACTTATGACCATTGCAGCATCCCCACAGTCATGAGAGGCCAGGGGAGGCAAAGTGCCCCTTAAAGTGAGTGACATCAAGTTAGCCATGCCCACCCAGCCACATGCCCACCCAGCCATGCCTACCCAGTCAGATATTAGATCAGAGAACTGGTTGTTAAATTATTTGAATCTCACCACTGACTGAATCCATTTATCCAAATAAATGTCACACCAGTAAATAGCAGAAGTGGGAGATCAAATTAAATACAATTTGGGACACTGTAACTTTAGACTTAGTGAAAGCAGAAAGCAAAAGAGAGAGGGAGGGGTAGACGAAGACAGAAAAACAGGAAAAGAGAGAATTATGGTAAAACATTATAACTTGCCTTTTGGTATGGAATGTGATAAATAATGCTAAAACAAAATAATTGGAATGCTAGTGGGAGATCTCAGATATGAAAACAAGCCAAGTTAAGTAGTAGACAAATTACTACAAGGTAGGGAACTGACTGCCATGTAGGGTGGATATTTGTAATATTAGCAATATGGATTTCGTAGTACTATTGCACTTGGTAACTAACATGGGTTTTCTTGTATTTTCAATTTGCATTTTTAAATGTATCTTTGATAGAATGCTGACTTTTGATTTGATCTGTTGTGAATGCAGTTAATAACTTTTATAAATGTGATTTATGACTTTTTTTTGAGATTCCAACAGATTATAGGTTTTTCCCACAGTAAAACCAATGATCATTATTTAATGTGATATGGGAACTGTGTCTAATAATAAAACATCCCAAGCAATTTCTCCTCTTATCTCTGGTATGACTGGTATGGGGAAAACTGTTCATAAACAGATTTGCAGAAATCTAATATCTGCTTTATCTTTACCCTTGATACAATGCTGACTTTTTCACAAAACCAAGGCTTACACAGAGAGACATTCACAGATGCAAGTGGCATTACAAATTAGAAAGATTTTTAAAGAAGTATAGAATCATTCATTTTCTCTACCGAAAATGAAAATAGGAGATTCATAGAATGAAATAATCACACCCTTCTAAAAGTTGAGTTCATTCAGCAAAGCAGTGCAAAAACATAACTATAATTGTTGTATAATGTAGAGAAGAAATATCCACAGATAAAGCAAGAAAACAAGACTGCAAAATCCAATAGAGCACTATCAATGTATAAAAAAATGTGGTGGCAGAGATATCAGAAAATAGTGATATTGCTTTTGGTATATATTATTAGCAGTTTGGATGAAATTCAATATTTCTCAAGGACATTTCAATAAGATATCATCCTTGGTTTCCTTGTTCCCGTCCCCAAATATTGAACCAGAAAACAG